>NW_022107431.1:53245473-53247456 GCF_000313985.2 Echinops telfairi | reverse complement strand
GAAAATGTTTTGAGAATGATGTACAAATGCGCTTTACACAATTGATGTGTGTATGGATTGCGATAACAGTTGTATGAGCCCCTAATAAAATGTTTTAAAAGAAAAAGAAGAAACTAGGAAGTTCCTAGAAACTAATGAGAATAACAACACAACATACCAAAATGTATGTGATGGAACAAAAACTATCAGAGGTTACTTTATAGCAATCAATGCACACATAAAAAAAGAGGAGAAAATCATGTTCAGCACTTTAACACAACACCTCCCCCAAGTAAAACAGAGTCAAAAACATAAACCTTGGACAGCAAAAGAGAAGTGTGTTAGATCAGGTTGACTAAATAAGCAAATCCAAGGCTACTCACATGCATGTGTAAGAGAGAACTTTATATCAAGAAGTTGTTATATATCAGGAAAACATCCCAGCCCAGTCCAGCTCAAGTCCATAAGTCCAATACTACTCCCTAAGTCGGATACTAGTCTATAAATCCCTCTTCAGACTCACACAGTGCAATGATGGAGAATGCAAGAAGATCACAGGCTGGTGGGTGCAGAGTCTTGTGGATCCAATGGCAGTGGAACCAGCACCAGGCTCTGGCACGTCTCAGCCATGTGGTTCACCAACAGGAAGGTGAAGCAGAAAGAAGGGGAGGTTCCCAAAACCCTAGAAGAAGGTCATGCCAAAAACAGCACCATCAAGCTGTGACCTGATTGGCACGCTAGACTCCACCCTTTCATTTTTATATCTTCAAGTTGACAAGAAATTGTGTAAGTACCACAAAACAAAATCATAAAAATTAAAGCAGAAATAAATGAACTGAAAAACGAAAAAAATCAACAAAGCAAAAAGTTGGTTCTTTGAAAGAATCACAAAATCTACAAACCATTAACAAACTTAACAAAGGAAAAGGAAAGAGAAGACAACAATATCTAGAAGTAGGGATGAAAAAGGGGAAGCCACAAGAGACCCTAATGAAATTTAAAAAGATTAATAACAGTATTGCGAAAGACTGTATTCCAAGAAATTCAATAATCTGGATGAATACCTAGGAAAACACTCTCTTACAAAATTAATGCATATGGAGATTAAGACACATAGCAGAAGAAGAAATAAATAAGGTCCTGAAGATACTTCCAACTAAAAAAAGCCCTGGTCCAGATGGCTTCTCAGGAGAATTCTACCAACTATTCAGAGAAGAGCTGACACCAATCGTAGACAAACTCTTCCTGAAATAGATATGGACAGTAAACTCATTCTATGAAGTCAGCATAACCCTGATACCAAAAACCAGGCACAGATCCCACAAGAAAAGAGAATGATAGACCGATATCCCTCATGAATATAGATGCAAAAATAATCAACAAAATCTTGGCTAATAGAATCCAACAACCGATCAAAAAAATAACACATCATGAACAAGTGGGAATCATACCAGTGATACAGGCATGGTTCAACATTAGAAAAACAATTAATGTAATCCACCACATTAACAAGAATAAGGATAAGAACCATATGATCATATCAATTGATGCAGAGAACGCATTTGACAATATCCAACACCCATTCCTAATTAAAACTTGCAAGAAGATAGGATTAGAATGGAAAATCGTCAACACGATAAAGACCATATATGAAAAATCAATAGCCAATATTATGCTCAATGGAGAAAAATCTGAAAACATTTCCACTGAATAAGGGAACCCAACAAAGATGTCCCTTATTCCCACTTTTATTCAATATTGTGCTGGAATTCATAGCCAGTACCATAAGATAACAGCAAGAAATCAAGGGGGTACTATTGGGCAAAGAAGTGAACTTTCACTATTTGCAGACAATATGATTTTATATATTGAGTATCCTAAGTGGTCCACAATAGGATTGCCGAAAACAATAGAGGAGTTTAGTAGATTAACAAGTAGAACTCAATTGGATTCCTATAGACCAGTGAGGAGAATACCGAAAATGACATCAAGAAAAGAAGACCA
>NW_022107431.1:53242854-53244477 GCF_000313985.2 Echinops telfairi | reverse complement strand
ACTACTGGATACCTTCTAGCACCCATAACTGTATCCCAATTTAAAAAAAAAAACTGAAAACAACACATGTTGGAGAGGGTGCAGTGAGATTGGAACTCTTATTCACTGCTGCTGGGCTTGTATATACGCACAGCCACTGTGGAAGGCAACATGGTGATTCCTAAAACAGATGGCATTTGAAATACTCTGTGACCCAGCAATACCATTACTGGGCCTACACCCAAGAGGAATAAGAAACACATCACAAACAGATGTGTGCTCTCTCGTGTTCATTGTAGCACAGTTCTCGATAGCAAGAAGTCGAAAACAGCCTAAATTCACATCATGAGAAGATTGGATAAGGACAAATAAAAAGAAATACAAACCTCTGGTATACACACAAAATGTAATACCACCCATCCCTAAAAAATGTCATGAAACTATGAAACACCTCAAGACATGGAGGGACCTGGAAGACATTACCCTGAGTGAAGTCAGTCAATCACTGAATGCGTCCAATGCTGTAGGAACAAGGAGCAGAACAGGTATAAGATCAGGCTTATAGGGCATCCAGTCTGCTGGCCAGCGGAGCAGGGGTGGGCAGACAGTCCGGTAGAGAGCCTGGCTTGTTCTGCCAATGAACGATATACCATCCACACTAGATATTTTGAAGGTCACTTTGTTGGAGGGTGCCTCATGACAGATCAATGGTCAAGAGAAGGGAAGGGATGTTGTCTACTGAGTGCCTGCGATGTAAATCTATGATGAGGTCCCCCCAGAAAGGTAGACCACCCTATCAGAGGGATGAGGGATACTGATTGGAAAAACAAGTCAGGAGAGGGGAAAGGCAGCAAACACATCTGGAAGGACACAAATGTATGTCTGTTGGTAGGAAAAGAGGTAGGAACATCCTCCAGTTGTGGGGAAGAAAGACTGAAAATGGTTTGGGGACCCTATGGGGGTTGTCTGTGGTGGTATGCACCAAATGGGCCACATTGACCGGGTCTCTGGGTACATCGTGGGGGCCCAGGCTGGGTCCTGTGGAACGCTAGGATAATAAATCCTGGATCTATAAGGTACACGGCATGCTACTGAGGCTGCATCAGTGAGGTCCTATTCGGAAACTCCACTGGCTGTACAGGACTCTGTCTTGTCACCTGAGGACGTGAGTCAGAAAATACATGGTGTTTGAGGAAGCAGAAGAGAGTTGTACCAAGATTGTTGAACTCTTGGTAGGCAGACAAATATGGTCTTACTTCATCAATGCCTCATACGCTGTATTAAGGTACCTATATATTCGTGTATAAGCCATTTCTTTTCTTTTTTAAATCATTTTATTGGGGGCTCGTACAACTCATCACAATCCATACATACATCCACTGTGCCAAGCACATTTGTACATTTGTTGTCATCATCATTTTCAAAATACCTTCTTTCCACTTGAGTCCTTGGTATCAGCTCCTCATTTTTCCCCTCCCTCCCCGCCCCCACCTCATGAACCCTTGATAATTTATAAATTGTTATTATTATGTCATGTCTTACACTGTCCGACATCTCTCTTCACCCACTTTTCCATTGTCGATCACCCAGGGAGGGGGTCATATGTAGATCTTTGTGATTGGTTCCCCCTTTGTACCCCACCAT
>NW_022107431.1:53238610-53240694 GCF_000313985.2 Echinops telfairi | reverse complement strand
TCACATTTTTAATGCAGCTTTGTGGTAAAATTAGGTTCCTCGGCAGATATTCGGGTCAGCTTATACTTGAGTATATACAGTTTGAATTATTCTGGAAAACTTATGACTATCTCAGTGATATTATTGCAAAGTTCCCTTACAATTAACCCCCATTGTTTATGTAAACAGCATTCAGTCATGAAAGGATTGATTCTGTACAAGTCTACATTGGCTAATATCCCTCTCTCAACAGGGCTTTAAAAAATTAGTACCAGGGGCTAATCAAAAACCATATTAATGGAAAATTGTTATGCGCCAGGGGGATGATCGATATGACTCTCTACCATAAATTAACAAGGAAGTTTTGAGAGGAACCAAAGACAGATAAAAACAAATGAGCAACAAGAGCAAACAAATACAAAAATGGAGGAATGAATTTGGGGCTCACACTAAATCCTAGCCCCAACTTAAGAACAATTAGTTCTTATATCATGGCCCTGACCGATACTCACCCTCAGGAAGGGAATGCAGAAGATATGGGTGCTAAAGCAAAATGTGATGAAGAAATTAGATGGTGCCTGGCTATCAGCTAAAATAGCATCTGGGGCCTTAAGGGTTTGTCTCCAAACAAGCAGCCATCTAAGTGAGATGCCAACTAAGTCCACATGAAAGAATCACACCATCATCAGTCACTGAAGGACTATAAACCCTATAATCTGAAGTCGAAGGAGGGAATAGTTTCAGAGCCTAAATTGTGAGAATCCAGTTTGCAGAAGGCTGTGGATGATGGTGGGAGCCCAAGATACACTTATGGGAACTACATAGGGAATAAGCCTCCCGTAATCTCCCTCTCTCCATAGTTGCGGGAGGGGAGGAAAGTGGTGACTAACCAGTGCATTGGAGAGATGAGTATAAAAGAGCAAAGGGATAAGTTGGACTTGAACAGTTACAACTGTGTCAGTCAATCCCTTCCCACATTCACACACCACCCTCTGATCCTCGCGGGGCTTGATCTGGTTTTCAACATTTCCCGTATTCTTATTTTGTTTTGTTTGTTCGTATTAGGGTGGATCTCAGAGATGTTATGTCATTGGAGGTCACCCTCTTGAAGTTGTGGTATATGGTTTTCGGTATATGAAAACCAGGATTGAAGAACCTATAGGGACATCAAGTAGAATAAGGATTTAGGGGGGTGAGGTACAGTGGTGAGGTCAAGGTAAAAGGGAGACAGATGTTAAGGATCCAGGAAGGAAAAGAATGTTTGGAAACTGATTGTGGTTGCAATTGTACACTACTGCTTGACGTGATTGAACTATGGAATGATATATGTGTATTCACTTCCAATTAACAATAACTTTTTTTTAAAAAGAAAAGAAAGTGTGAGGTATTTCTTTGTTATATAGATGCAAAAATTCAAATTCCATCCCCCCCCTCGCAAACACAGACACGCTAAGGACTTTACAAATGCCCCAACACTGCAAATGTCTCCAGGCAACACATGCTAGAAATTATCTTACCTTACACTTCAAAATGAAAATGACAAGAATGAACACATAGTAGAATGGATTATTTTCTAAACAAGATTTCTTCCTTGGTTACTGGCTCGTTTACCTGAGGTGTAAACACAATATGTAACAGTAGTCATCAGGGTCTATTGATGTGTAGAGCAGAATAGCCACATTGAACAATTAAAACTTAAGAGAATGCTAATATTAGCAAAACACATATCTGGAAAATGACTTTATCCAAAATATTCAAGGAATTTTGGGTAAAATCACTGAACACAAACTTTATCAAAGAAGATATAGAAACAATAAATTTGAATATTTTAAATGCTCAATATTTATGTCACTAGGGAAATAAATTCAAACCATAATGAGATTCCAGTACATACCTATTTAAATGGCCAAAATCTAAAACACAGCATGAAATACTGGCCTGGATGTATAGTAACAGGAACTCTCATTGCTAATGAATATGCAATATGTATAGGTAACTCTAGGAGGTGGTTGCTTAGAAACCTAAATCTAGTCATACCATATAATTTATCACTGCTGTTCCTTGGAATTAATCAGCATGAGTTTAAAACATACATCCAAAGAAGA
>NW_022107431.1:53219793-53238100 GCF_000313985.2 Echinops telfairi | reverse complement strand
GACTCAGAAAATCTGTAGTTGAGACAAGAACTGCTCTGTCAGGCAGCCTGGACTTTCTTCTGTGGAGCAGCCGCTGGGTTTGGACTGCTGACATTCCCGTTAGCAGTCTAACACTTATCTCGCTGCACCACTAAAACTCCTTATGAGTGGCACAAGCAGTTTGCAAAATTGACTGCTAATTGAAAGGTCAATGACTTGAACCTGCTCATCAGCTCCACAGCTGGGAGGAATGCGGAGGGAAGCTTGGCCCCCTGCTTCCATAGAGATTAAAACGGAGAACATCCTCAAGAGCTGTTCTACTCTGTAACAGCACATGGAGCCGTCATGAATGGAGCGCTGACCCAGTGACAGCTGACAACAGTAACAATGAGAGGCAAGTTCAAAGATCAGTGCTTGCTGGGACTTGGCAAGTTGCTAAGTGATCGGTACATGTGTAGAGTGCAGGACATTTGTGGGGCAGTGCCACTAGTCCATCTAATACAGTGATGACTGATCACTGGCATGTTCCATTACCAGTCCAAACCCGTGAAAGTTTACCACACAGTGTACCCTAATGAAAACGATATGCTGAGATAATAATAATGTATCAATATTGGCTAATGGATTGCACCGCAGGAATGGAAATAGTAATAAAGAACATTGTGTGCAGAAGGGGCTAGGGTACATGGGAATGCTGTACATTTGGCCCCCATTTTTCTGTAAATTGAGACTGCTCTAAAAAATAAGTCACCGTTAGTGATGTGATCTACATTACAGTCTTCCCAACATGTTATAAAATAGTCTGACTTATGAGTTCTAGATCAGAGCACATCATTTAACAAGAACCCTGAGAAAGCTTCTATTGTGCATGATTTTGTCTATTTAAATGTATGAGGTTTCTCTATTTAGGCAGCAAATATGTTAGCTTTTTTCGGTTTTGTTTTGTTTTGCTTACTCCAGAAATATGGAATGTAGAAGAATGTTTCATAACAACAAAGAGAGCTAAAAATCCAAAGATCCTTGGGCTTTGCAGTGATCACATTGTGCCTCAAGGTACCAAGGCCATGTCCAGCTGCATCATAGTTTGAAGGACTTGAGATTAGTATTTGGAAACAGTTGCATAGCATATATGGTGATTGTTAAATGTTGGCTATCTCCTCCTTCCAAGTGAAACTCTAATGAACACAGTTGCCTTTGTACTTGAATTTTATCAGTCAGCAAGGCACGCCTTCCAAACACAAATTGTGTTGTGAACCAACAATTGGAGACAGACCAATTAATGTGGAGCAGCCACATTCTCATTTGCGTATTCAACCACATGCACCACCAAATATGCCCACTCTCCCACCAAGCCAAAACTCGAGGTAGAAAACTCCCTATTTCTCACTTTCCTGCCATACACAAGTTTTCACATACACACAGCTCAACGGGCATCCTAAAATTCCAGGATGAATATTTCAATGAGATCTTAGTAGCTCTGCATCTAATTTTTCACACTTCTCAGACGCTAATAAAACTATGACAAATGGTTTTTTAAAATCTGGATTCACACTATAGAGAGAAATGAAAAAATTAAGAAGCTAGAAAGCAGATGGAAAAGTAACTGATTTAACAGATGTGAGAAAGTGAAACACAAGCCAATAGGTGGCGGGACACTAAGAAGGAATGCAAGTTGCATGGTGGAATGTCAAGTGCTCAGGCATTAGAAGTATGCGCTTACCTCTGGAAAGCAGTGAAGGGGGGCTGCTACAAGGCAAAACTTGCGAAGGAAGCTTGTGAAGCAGTTGGATCACTTTAACTCGGGCTTCTTGGGGACTGGCTCTCTTTCCAGAGCAAAATATTAGAATTTTAGTCTGAGGGAGAATAAAACACAAGGTGTTCTAAAGTGAAGTACAAAAAAATCCCAGCTGGGATTGAGTTATTGTTAAAACAAAAAGTTGTCCATAATTCTTCCTACACATACTAAATAATGAATGCATAAATCTCCATTTCTTCCAGGAAATTTTTGACACACACACACACACACACACACACAAAATATTTCACAAGTCTCATACATTGCCTGTGAGGTCCTCGTGGTGTGGCGGGTTGTGTGTAGGGCTGCTAACTGCAAGGTCAACGGTTTGAAAGCACCAGCTGCTCCCCACGAGACAGAGGAGGCTGCTTACTCCCGTCAAGTTCACCTGAGGACCTTCCTGGGTGATTCTAGCTCATCCTGCAGGGTTTCATGAGTTGGGATCGACTGTGGCCGTGAGTTTGACTTTGGAGTTAGTGGTTCACAAAAATCTGCTGGTTGTAAATCTCAAAGTGGGTAAGTCCCACCTATGCACACCTAGCCTGCAAATAATTTTTTGACTCTTTTCTCAAAAAAAGACCAATTCAACAAGAATTAGCAGAAATGTATCAACATTGAAAATAGAGAACAAACAAAACAACTTGAAAGAGAAAGACCAATCAGGAAAAAGAATATTTCATAACAAACAAATGTAAAAGCCACCATACTGAGAGACAGAGAAGATTATATACATAAAAGAGGAAACAGAAAACTTGTTTTTCCTACTATAGGAAAAAAAAAAAAGAGAACTTGGAGGAAAGACAATAAGAACACCAACCAATAGGCAGGGAGGACTTCAATAGGAGGACTGAATGACAAAATTAAGAAAAAAATTTAGTAGCGAAAAGAGATACATATTAAAGGGGAAAAAAAATCTAATTATCAGACCTGTCTAGAAACTCCAAGATGTGAATAATAGAAATTTCACAGAAAAAAATGAATGTACAGATGTAGAAAATATCGATGAAATAATCAAGAAAATAAATTTAAATAGAACTCCATGAATTTTCAGATGCCAAGAATCACGAATAGTAGGTCCAAATAAAAGATTTTGTAAGTTTAAAGAGAATGATTGGCAGGAGAGGTGTGAGAATCACTTTATGTATGAAATGTGAGATTAAAAATAGCTTAGGTTTCCCAATAGCAGGGTTAAGAGTTGTTACAATAGAGTAGCAACACCGCCAGTGTTGTAAACAAATATAATTTTGAATCTAGAATTATGTAACAGCCAAACCACCAACTCTGTCCAGAGAAGCCTTACCAGAATTTCAGAGTTTCTGATTATTCGTGAAATGGGTCTGTACTTATTCCCTTGAAAACAGTGATTCAAAAAGTCAGCGGGGAATGTGACCCAACTAAATTTTAAAAGAAATCAAGAAAAACTGGCCTCAAAAGACAGAAAGTTTTATTTTAAACAAGAAGGGAATTTCCAGAATGATGGTGACAGTATATTCCCGGTCTACAGCTGTGTACCGAGCACTAGGAACTTGAGAATGTTCATGAAAAAAAAATTGAATTAAAAGATAATTGAATTTTTCCACCAACTTTCTGAAGCCGCCTCATAAAAGCCTTCCTTGAAGAAAATTAAAATCTGGACTGTGTCACCTGTGGGTTTGAGGTTTGGAAGTCTCCAGAAGAAAAATCAACTAAACCATTATTTTCACCAGAACTTTTGGCAGAAAACATGCATCACTATTGCAGAAGGACTCCCTGTGGTGAAGATAAAAGCACTAAGCATTGTCGATGTCAGACGGATTGGGGCTCAAACTAGAGAATTACCAGAAAGATGTATACTTGTGTTTTATTGACTCCACAAAGACATTCAGCTGTATGGACCATAAGCTAAGGAAGACCTTGAGAAGAATGGGATTCCAGAACATTGCATGGTGCTCGTACCTGGGTCAAGAGACAGTTGTGTGAATGATGAGAAATACAACCTTCCTCTAGTTCCTAATGGTATCCTCCCCGCTCCCACTACCATGACTCGAATTCTATCTTGCAAGACTGGCTAGACCAGAGGAGGTACACTGGTACAGATAGGAACTGAAAATACAGGGAATCCAGGACGGGTGAGCCCTGTAGGACCAGTGGTGTGAGTGGCAAAACAGGGAGGGTAAAGGGAGAATGGGTAGGAAAGAGGGAACCGATTACATGGAACTGTGTGTGACCTCCTCCCTGGGGGACAGACAACCGAAAAGTGGGTGAAGGGAGACGTCGGACAGGGCAAGATATGACAAAATACCCATTTATAAACTATCAAGGGCTCATGAGGGAGGGGGGAGCAGGGAGGAAGGGGAAAAATGAGGACCTAATGTCGGGGGTTTAAATGGAGAGAAAATATTTTGAGAAACGATGTACAAATGCGCTTTACACAATTGATGTGTGTATGGATTGGGATAACAGTTGTATGAGCCCCTAATAAAATGTTAAAAAAAAAAAAAAAAAGAGAGACAGTTGTGTGAACAGAACAAGGGCATGCTGCATCATTTCAAATTATGAAAGGTGTGCATCAAGGTTATATTCTCTCACCATACTTGTTTAAGCTGCATGCTGAGCAAAGCATCAGAGAAGCTGGATTCTATGAAGAAGAATGTGGCATCAGGACTGGAAGAAGGCTCATTAACAACCTTGGACATGAAAATGACACAACCCTGCTTGCTAAAAGAGAGGAGGACATGAAGCACTTGCTGATGAAGATCAATGATTAGAGCCTCCAGTATGGATTAGGACTCAATGAAGATCAAAGTTCTCATAAGTAGATCAATAGGTAACATCATGATAAAGGAGAAAAGGTGAAGTTGTCAGGAATTTTTTTCTTGCTGGGATCCACAATCAATGCTCATGGAAGCAGCAGTCAAGAGACCAAAAACATTTGCACTAATGTAAATCTGCTGCACAAGACCTTCTTACAGTATTGAAAAGCAAGGACATTACTTTGAGGACTAAGGTATGTCTTAACAAAGCCATGGTATTTTCCATCGCCTCATATGCATATGAAATTTGGACATGCATGGAATAAAGAAGGCATAAGAATGGATACATTTTAATTGTGCTGGAGAAGGTTAGTGAAAGTAAAAAGGATAAACCGATCTCTCTTGTAAGAGAGATATGGCCAGGATACTCCTTAGAGGCAAGGATGGCAATACTTCATCTTACATACTTTGGACACATTGTCAAAGAAGCCCAGTCCCTGGAGAAGGACTTCGTGTTTGCTAAAAGAGAGGCAGCAAGGGAGTGGAAGGCCTTGAAGATTCAGAGATGGATGGCTGTAACAATGGGCACAGGCATTGGGACAATTGTAAGAAGGGCACAGGATTGGGCAGCATTTTGTTCTGTTGTACATATGGTTGCTATGGGTTGTAGGGAGTACTGTGAGGGCATTGCAACAAATTAAGAAACCTAGCATACAAGGGGAGTGCCAAGGGAGGAATGGTTGGTGTCAAAATAAGTAAAGAAAGATAAAGGGTAGAGACATGTCTGATTCCTGTGTCACAGCAACAAGGAAGTCAAGGGAGGCCAGATATGGTCCTCTTCATACTATTTACTCATTGAGTTAAAGTTTCTTGTACCAACCTGGCCGATAAACACATGTGGGGTTAATTGAAGGGCGGAGACATAAATGGCTTGGTGAGCCTTGCCTTTCTAGTTCTCGGGTCTCTTGCTTTGTGATGATCGGAGGGTGCAGCTGCCTTAGCCAGTTCCCTGCTTCAGCTGGCAAGGCTCACTTCCTGCAAGACATCCCCGAGGAGAAGCCGCATGGACCTGCCCTGATGCAGCCCTGGGTGCTGGAGCAGCCATGTGGAGACCCCTGCCAGTGCTGAGATGCTTACACGCTCACTGACTCGGTTTTCCTCCTGCAATCGGCATCACTGCGTGTGTTTTGTGAGATGGAGGAGGACTTTGTGGATTGGTGTCAGACATATGGGTTAATGTTGGACTTGTGGGTTTGGGCAGCACTTGGTTGGGATATTTCCTTGATGTGCACTTACCCTTTATATAAAACTCTCTCTTGTAAACTTTCTGTGGATTTGTTTCTCTAAAGTACCCAGACGAATACACTCATTCACTGAATTTTTCAGGAAAACATCAAAACACACTAATTTTAGATCTGAGAAGTATTCAGAGTGGTTATTTTTGTTAGTTTCCTTCAAGTTGGCTCTGACTCCTGGTGATCTTTGCTGGGTCCCATCTTCATAAGTCCTGGCAGAGTTCAGTTCATTGTTATGGTTATTGTTTCAATCCATCGCATCGAGGGTTTCTCTCATTTTCACTGACCCTCTACTAACCACCCCTTCTTTTTATAGAAATTGCTCTTTCCTAATGACATATCCAAATAGTTATTGCTTAATAATGCAATGACATATGGAGATGTGTACTAGCTGCATGTAAAATCCCGTAGTCCAAATTGAAACTGATTACAGGTAAATTTAGGAATGATTGGTCCCAGAAGGTAATGATGGTGGCTTGACAGTATAATTTTTAATGTCCCTGAATTCCTCCTCACAAAAAAAAATAAAGAAACTATATAACAAAACCAAATTCCCACAGATAGCGTTTGAAATAAAACTATTTGACAAACAATTTCCTCAAACTCTAGAACAAGGGGACATGGAAAAATACCAATAGCCACAAGATCTGCAAGTGATTGGCATCCATGAACAAGAAAGAAATGAACAAATCTAGCCAACAAAGAGTCACAGTTTTGTCCATTCTGGCAAAGTAAGTGCAATAGGTCTCTAGTGGGACCCGAAGAGCTGAAGCAGGGAAACCCTAAGACCTGTCCAAACTGAGCAGATGAGTTGTTTCAGGACCAGCGATCCAACCTAGCCAGTTGCTATTGTGCTGACTCAAGGAGACTCATGTGTTGCACAGTAAATTTATACTCTAGAATTTTTTTTTGCCTTTGTGAAGCAACTTTCTGAGCTTTATTGGTACTAGATTTACGGCAGCATAGTTTCCATTTCTGCCTACATCTTCACATGGTCTTCTTTTTGCCTTGCTCTTTCAGTTCCTTCCTTCCCTTACAAAGACATCAGTTATTAGATTTAAAGTCCACCCTAAGCCAGAATTATTTTATTTGAAGATTGCTAGCCAATTATATCTGAGAAGATTCTAAAATTTCTAGTTTTTAAGTTTTAATTGAAAAGAAAAAATAATTACAGAAATGAAGCTGAGTGGCCCCGAAATATAAGACCACAATAGACAGTGCTTTAAACTACGTAGAAGCTCAAAAGGAGGGAGAACTTAAAAGTCAGCAGTGAATGGGAGAAAAACATGATGAATAGACAAGATGTGTAAAAAATCTAAAACTAAAAATCTGATATATGGAGGAACTAAGAAAAACTGGAGGAAAATATTATCATTTAATCCCATCTTTCTACGAACATTTTGATGCCTTCATATATGTATTCAATGTGTTAGTCAGCACTTTGAACCCTGTAGCTGTAGCCAGAAAATAAAATAAAGTCAGCTCTTCCCATAAAACTTTGCAGCCTCAGAAACCCTCGGGAGCCATTCTACTCTGTCCTACAAGGTCACTCTGAGTCAGAATTAATACAATGGCCAAACTCCATACTACAAACGCTGCCATCAGGTCGACTCTGAGGCAGCGACCCTATGAGACAGGGTAGAACTGCCTTAAGGGTTTCTAAGATTGTAACCCTTTACGGGTGTGGAAGCTTCATCTTTCTCCTGCAGTGCAGCTGGTGCTTTTAAACTGCTGACCTAGCAGTTTGCAGTACCATGTGTGTGCACATTGTCACCAGGGCTCTACTCAAACCAACAGAGGTCTGTGAGTGTACTTTTGTACGTGTGTGTGTGGTGCACATAGGAATCCTGGTGGTGTAGTTAGCCCGAAGCCACCAGCCACTCTGCTAGAGAATGACAGGGCTTTCTACCCCTGTTCACAGCTGCAGTCTCAGGAACTCACAGGGCACAGTCTAACCTGCCCTGTAGGGTCACTAGAATTTGGCATCGACTTGATGGCAGTAAAAAGACAGGACGCACACACACCCAAACTCGCGCGGGCGTGATATTGTCACTAGATAAGAGAACCAAAGCAAGAGAAAACATACAAAACTATTGCAAAAGAACATTTTCTTAGGAGAAAAACTAAATGTTTCACAAAAGAAGCATTCTGTTACACCTAAGAATATCTACCTGTAGAAGAATCTGAACAAACACAAAAACATATACTAATAAAGGTACTGGACTTAAATATTATCTTGACATATAGATAAAAATAGCAAGTGGCTTATAAGTGCAAATAAATGAGGTCCCCGTAAGACTTTTTAGCATATATTTATAATAGAAAATAGAACAAATATTCAAGACATTCCATGGAAGTAACTGTGAGTCAGGGATGAAGTACCAAGGACCCATTCGAGCGTTTACCAACATGAAAGAATTCAGAGAACAGCGTTCCCTTGAGATTTTGCTAAGTAACCAGAGAGGGAGCGTCTGTAAACCAAACGATCCGAGACAACCTGACACTCCAAGACTAAGTGAGGGATTCCCTGTAAAGAATATAGTTGGCAATAACTCGTTTTTGCTATTGTAGGTGACATCGAGTTGGTTCCAACGCAAAGGGGCCCTGACTACAAGAGAAACATTGCCCAGGCCTTTTCAAGCTTCCTCATTGCTATTTATTTATTTATTTACTTTGAGCCCATCACTGCAACTCTGCCCATCCATATTCTCAAGGGTCTTCCCCTTTTTCTCGATATCAAGAATGATGTTATCTTCCGGGGACTAGTATAATGTGTCCAAAGTACTTGAAACAAAGTCTTGCCATCCTTGCTTCTGAGGAACATTCTGTCTGTACGTCTTCAAAGACACATCCGTTTGTTCTTCGGGCAGCCCATGGTACTTTCAATAGTCTTCACATCAGAACTCAAATGCATCTGTCTTTCAGCGCTCTTCTCATTCGCTCTCCAGCTTTCACACACTTAGGAGGTGATTGAAGTGACCTCAGATTGTCTGGGGTCAAGCTCATTGTAGTCCTCAAAATGGCATCCTTGCTTTTCAATGTTTTAACGAGGTCTTGTGCACAGATAAGCACAATGCAATAATTCATTTGATTTCTTTGACTACTGCCTCTATGAACATTGGCTATGGCTCCAAGGATATTCAACCCTTAACAACTCCCATCTTCCATCTGATTATCGTGATGTTCTCTGTTGCTTCAGTTGTGAGAATTTTTATTTTCATGTTGAGATGCAATCCCTACTGACGTCTATAGTCTTCGATCTTCATCAGCACGTGCTTCAAGTTCTCCTGGCTCTCAGTAAGCAAGGTTGTGTCATCTGCACATTGAAGGCTGTTAATAAGCCTTCCTTCAAATACTGATGTTTCATTCTTCATCATATAGTACAGCTTCTCGGATTATTTTTTCAACAGACAGCTGCAAGATATAAGGTAAAAAGATACAACCATGGTGTACATAATTCTTCATTTTAAATGCAGTGTCCCCTTGTTTCACTTGAATGACTTTCTCTTAGTCTGTGGACAGGTTCCACATGAGCGCTATAAACTGGTCTCAAATATCCATTCTTCACGAAGTTATACATAGCTTGTTATGATCCACATGGCCAAATTGGCTTTATAAATGCCTTTGTATCATCAATGAAACAAAAGTACACATTTTTCTGGCACAATGTGTAGGTGCTGATAATGTACATAGACTGCAAATACATATCTTTTTAAAAGGAAACAGTGCAGGAAGAAGAATGGGAAGAGAAAAATACATAGAGAAAGAATTATTTTTCACTAGTAATTTAGGGTCAGCCAAAAATAATATTATAAAAGAGATGTATTAATACTGTGGTCATGTGTTAAGCTGGGTTATCTAAAGAAGAAAAATCAGATGGATATAGATAGATATATACTTATGCTTAAGTTTATTTATATCAAGGATGTGGCTCACACACTTATGGAAGTTAAGTCCAGTTAAGTTCGAGTCTGTGGGTCAGATGTTAAGTTGGAGGCTTTTCTTGACTCAAGTGTCTGCCAGGGCTGATGAACCAGGAAACAAGAAGCTGAATGGGAAGCAGGAAGAACACAGGCTCATAGTGATAGAGTTGCATGAATCCAAAGTTAACAAGCCATTATCAGGCCACTGGTAACTCCTGGGGTCAGCAAGCAATATCACAGTTCATTAGCTCAAGTCCAAAGAGCCAGAGATTGAGGCTACAAATGTAGGACCCACACATCGTGGGTCACGTCTTCCCAGAGAGTCTACTTAAATAGGAGAGACCATACCCTTGAAGAAAGTTCCTTTTAATTGCATCTGGGCTATGACCGGAGTAGGGAAACTACACTCCTCCTTTGTCCTCTTACAGCTGTTTTGCTGTCCATGATAGGTCCTATCATAGATTTGATTACACTCTTAGGTTTTGTGTCAACTTGCCTGAGCCAGGATTCTCAGTAGTTTGGCAATTGTGGCCTAGTTCATAATTGGACCCATCACAGGCTGTAACAATGAACTCAAAAAGTAGCAACGATTGTGCATATAGGGTAAGTGTGGGTAATGTTTGGTTCTATTGCACATAGGGTCGCTATGAATGACAACTGACTCAAAGGCACAACAGAAACCTTCAGAAATCTTTCATTTAGATTTTTCCTCACTATTATTATTTTTTTCAGTATGCCAAAAACATGGGAATACTTTAAAATCTTCATGGAAATAAACACAACTCCAGCTTACAGACATACGATATGCAATTATTCTTCAACATATGAAGTCTCCCAAACTGTGTCACCATTGGTTCTCAGACAATTTAATATAAAAAGAGGTCTGCTTTAAAATCATGGAATCCTTATTCATGAAATTATTGAATAATGTTTTTCATTAAAACGCAAACTTCTAGACTGGCTTAAATTATGTTTTAATAAGCATCAAAGGTTGTTTTATATCAAAACAGAATGTAATAAAATTTCTGCAAACCATTTCATAGGCAGCGCTTTGGTTCTGTTTGTAATATTGAGGAGCTGCTTAAATTGTTGGCGTACTGACCACTCATTTCTTTGTTTTATTGTAGCTGTTAATTTCCTTACTAATGCATTATAATAGTCCCAAGAGTATGTAAAAGCAAATGAGTTAGAATCAATCCCAATGCTGCTCCATATGCTTCTCTGAGTCAGCTTATCTGGAGACAAACTGACCTACTAGGGCTGTGTTCATGGGTGCCACAAGATGCAGTGATAGCATAGTATGAGTTACTGAAAGAAAATGAGTCGCACAATATTTTATTCTTCAGCTTGTTAAATCTTGTTGAACTTGCTTTTTGCTGAGTCCAAATTCTCCCTCTCGTATAGACATCAAAAAGATAAGATGTGGGTTGTTTGCCAGCCAAGAATGAATTGGAATTCTGAGCCAAGTAGGTATGTTGTTCTAACTTCTAACATCAACTTCATTAGCCAACTTCTTTCCACCCATCCCAATTTGACGTTCATCTACAGCTATTTCGTAAGGGTCTCAAGGTACAGATGCATTACTCCAATACTGATACATCTTAGAACTTCCGTGTCCTCCACTTAAAGATAAAGCCACCTGTAAAGGACTTGCCCTTCATCTGACATTCTTATATTAAGGGTTTGAAAAATTATAACAAGTGTAAGAATCTTTGCTTCTCAATCTGAAAATGATCTTTTAAGGATTCTTATGATCCTGAGTGAGACAAGTGGTGAAAGTCTCAAAGAGAAAATATGTTTATAAGTACGCAATATTCCTAAGACTGTAGGAAATCAGTGTTGACAATTTGGAAATATTTTTTTTCCATTGAGAAACAAAAACCCATCCTAGTTAGTTAAGAAATAAACAAGGGAGATGCTCATAGTTATGTAGGTAGCCACCCCTTGTCTGTGATTGGTGGCTTCCATGTTGCCATGATACTGAAAGCTGTATCACTGGCATTTTAAATATCAGCAGAGTCATCAAAAGTGAACAGATTTCAGCAGCTAATGGACTAAAGAACAGGTCATGAAGAAGGAATAGGCTGTCCACTTCTGAGGACATAACCACTGAAAGCCTATGAAGAGTAGCAGACCACTGTTAGATATTGGAAACCTGTAAGCAGCAGCGGAAAACTGTTGGAGACAGTGGCAGAAGATGAGCTCCTCAGGGTAGCAGGTTGGAAGGCACACACACACACACACAACATTTTTTTAATCATTTTATTGGGGGCTCTTACAACTCTTGTTACAATCCATACATCAATGTATCCGACATATTCCTACATATATTCCATCGTTCTTTTCTAGACATTTACTTGCTATTGAGCCCTTGGGATCAGCTCCTCTTTTTTCCCTCCCTCCCCCCCACCAACCCTCATGGCCCCCTGATAGAGTATAGATTGTTAATTATTTTCAAATCTCACACCGACCACTGTCTCCCTTCCCCTCTGGTTTCTGTTGTTCTTCTCCCTAGGTGGGGGAGTGTGGTTATGTGCCATTCATTAGGATTGGTGCCCGACTCCCTCCCCACCTCTCCCCCCATCCTCCTACCTTTTGGTATCTCTGTTCCCCTTCCTGTGCCTGGGTTCCATGTGTTGTGAGTTTTATCTCTTACCTATGCCTATGTACATGCTCCTGTCTAGTCTAGATTGGGAGGCGGCACTGAAGTCCTCATAATGGGGCCTGAGGAGGCCTCCAGGGAACAGAGGTATACTGTGTGACCCAGCAGTGCTCTACTGCACCCTGATTGACTCACCCCCTCCCTGCGGCCCCTCTGTGGATGGATGTTCCATTGTCCATAGATGGGCTTTGGGTCTCTGCTCCAATCCCCCTCCATTCTCACCAATGCATTTTTGTTTGTTTACGGTGTTGTGAATCTTCTGATGCCCGTTGCCCAGTCTCAACACCTCACGCTGGTGTGCTTCTTCCATGTGGGCTTGTTGCTTCACTGTTGGATGGCCATTTGTTTAACTTCAAGCCATTAAGACCCCAGACACTGTATCTTTTAATAGCCGGGCACCATCCTCTGTCTTCACCACATCTGCTGATGCACCCATTTTGCCTTCAGCGATCCTGTGTGTGTGTGTGTGTGTGTGTTGTATGTGTGTGCAAATTCATTAGAACAAAGTGTTCTTGTATTGAGGGAAGGTATGAGCCAAGGCCCAAGGCCCATCTGCAGCTTCAGTGTATTGCATTATAAACATATGTACATAGGCCAATACCACTATTGTTATGGATTAATGTATTTGCATAAGTGCATACCTCTACCTCGGTTAATTTCCCTATCTATGCCTTTGCTTCCTAAAGCTTGCCTCTGTTTCCTTTTGCCTCCTCCTGCCCGCCCTCACTTTCCTCCTTCATCCACCTCTTAGTGCTTGCTCTCCACTAGCTTGGTGCTGCTCTAATACTCACAGGAGCTCTACCCTCTCCTAGAGGCTGGTTCCACTTCTCTAGTTGTTCCCCTGTCCCTGACACTGTCTGCTCACCAGACCCTTCTCCCCACCTCCTCTTCCCCCTCTACATTCCAGGGCCATTGGCCCCATTCCCTTCTCCCCGGGCTTCCCACCCATAGTCCAACCCATATAATTAGGCAAGCCATCCATGTCCTAGTGCGAACAATAAGAAAACCTACGGTTGAAGAAAGAAAAGGGAAGAGAAAACGATGAGAGGAAAAAAAAAAAACCTACATAGGTCCAGGTCTGTTTGCTGGTCCCCATGGGACTCAGCCCCCTGGTCCTGAGGGAGATCCAGGGGCCGGCCCTCCTCACCCAAAGTTCATTCTTGGGGCTCCTCAGGGGCTCTGTGGCTCATCTTTACTCTGATTGCTGATCTGTTATGCTCCAGTCCCCCACTGTCTCCCAGCTGTGTGTCCCCATTATTGTCCCGTCTCAGTATGCTCCAGTTAGGGGACAACATGTCTTGAGCTGTTGGTAGTCCCACAGTCCTCTGTGCCCCAGCAGCTCCATGCAGGGACCTCATCCTCTGGCCTTGGTGGGAAGGCACTCAAATTTTAATGGGGAAAGAGCTGCTCTCTCAAAGTAGATTCGGCCATAATGACATGAGGGTACTAAAATTTTCAGGAGCTTTAATTACTGATGGGGCATAATTCAAAATGAGAAGAAACCTTTGAAAACATGTATTAATAATTAAAACTTGGAATGCATGAAGTATGAATCTGGGAAAGATGGAAGTGGTCAAAAGTAAAATTGGATGTCTAAAGATCAATATCCTGGGCATTAGTAATGGCCATTCTGATACAGAAAATCATATGACATACTAGGCTAGGAATGACAAGTTCAAGAGGAATAGTGGCACACTCATTGTCTAAAAGAATATTTCAAGACCTGTATAAAAGTTCAATGTTGTCTATAATAAGATAATATGTATTCCCATGCTAGGAAATTCAACTAATAAAACTATTTTTCAAATTTACTTAGGAGCCACTAAAGCTAGTGATGAAGAAGTTGATGAATCCTACCAAACTGATCAACTGTGCAATCAAGATGCACTGATACTTATTGGCAATTGGAATGCAAAAGTTAGAAACAAACCATAGTTGGAAAAAATGCCCGTGATGATAAAAACAAAACTGAAGATCATCTGATAGAATTTTGCAAGACCAATGATTTCTTCATCACAAATACCTTTCTTCACAATATAAACGACTATACATGTCAATACTCTAAGACTGATTAACTTTGCGAAGCATACTGTTGTCTAGTTTTGTCTAAATTTGTGGGGGGAGATGATACAGAAGCTCAGTATCATCTGCTAAAATGAGGGCGGGGATTGACTGTGTAATAGACAATCTATTAGCCATAGGTAAGTTCCGGTTGAAACTGAAGAAAATTAAAATGAATCCACGTGAGTCAAAATATGACCTTGAGTATACCCCACCTGCATTTCAAGAACATCTTAAGAATAGAATTGGCCCACTGAACATTAATTAAGAGTAGGATGACATTAAGAACATTAATGGAAAAACAATAGGTCATTAAAAGGACAGGAGAAAAAGAAGGATCAAGCTGGATGTCAGAAGAGACTGACACGTGTTCTGAATCATGGGGTAACTAAGGCAAATAGAAAACATCATGACGTAAAAGACTTGATCGGAAGGTCAGCTGGAGAAGACAAACTAAAGTGTTGTGATGAAATGTGCAAAGACCTCTAGTTAGAAAACCTAAAAGGTGGGGACGGAGGGGAAAAATTAGGAGCTGATGCCAGGGGCTTAACTGGAGAGCAAATGTTTTGAGAATGATGAGGTACAAATGTGCTTTACACAATTGATGCATGTATGGATTGTGATAAGAGTTGTATGAGCCCCTAATAAAATGATTTTAAAAAAGGAAAGAAAGAAAACCTAAAAGGAAGACTACGCTCAGCTTGTCTTAGCTGAAACAACTGAAGAAAAATTCAAGCCATGAGTTGCAATATTGAAAGATTCTATGGGCAAAATATTGAATGATACAGGAAGCTTCAAAAGGAGATGGAGGAATACACAGAATCACTGTACAAAGAAAAAAAAACACACCAAAAACTAGTTGACATTGAACAATTTCACTTCATTTTTAACCATTTCAACTTAACATTCAGCTATATCATTTCAATGTTTGAAATGAACTTTTTTTTTTTTTAATCCAAAATGGGTTTATTAGAATGGCTTTCCACTCATCTCGATTCAGGGTCTTTTAGTGCTGCTTCCGTCTGAAGGAGCATCCTTCTGTGAGCCTTGCTTTTCCTCCTGTAGGCTGACAGAGGACAGCAGAGCAGCCAACACACAACATGACTGTGCATGGCTGAAGACCACAGTGATTTTATAGCAGCCTGGGCATTTGACATCCATTAAGTAGGAATTGGGGCTCTGCACCAGGTGCTTCTTCTTGTGTTTTCTCTTCTCCTCTTCGGGAGAGAGATGAAGGAGGTCCTTTGCGAGAGGCATGATCGCCAGGCGGTCGTCAGCGCCAGAAAGGGAAATGAACTTATATGTCGCTAAAACCTCCAAGTCCATTTCAGTTTTACTCTTCTTCCCTTTTTTAGCCACTCAGACCAATCTGTAGGACTGAGGGGTAAGGAATCCAGGGGGGGTTAGTTTTAAGGCTGTGAGCCTTCACTCTCATTTTTTTTTTAAGTTTTGCTTTTATAGAAGTATATTGTGCATAGTTACACAGCCCATCTCAACAAATGAAATAATTAAATTTGGTAGTTACATAATCTGATGTCAATTTGAGAGGATTAAGAGTGAAGGGGTGGAGTCTAGTCTGTCAATTGGGTCATAGCCAATGAGGCCTCTGTGTGGGCATGGCCTACTCCTGGGAATTCTGGGAATTCTGGTATTTCTCCCTTGGAGGTAGGAGGCACTCTCAATACTTACTCCCTGCGAAACATTGCAGCTGGCAAGACACATGTAACTACACTAGTGCCCTGAGCTGGAGAAGCCACATGGGCCTACCCTGACCCCTGGGCAACCAGACCTCTGAAGCCAGAGAAGCCATGCAGAGGCCCCTGCCAGTGCTGAGATGCTTATAACGCCACTGGATCCAAAGACTTTCTACCCACTGGTCTGTGATTGTCCTGCATTTGGCATCATTACATGTCTTTTGTGAGTCTGAAGATGACTTTATAGATTGGTTTCAAACATATGGGCTAATATTGGACTTAAGGGCTTGGACTGGACTGGGTTGGGGTGCTTTCTTAATGTACAATTACCCTTTATATAAAACTCTCTCTTATACACATATGAGTTTCTATATTTCTCTAATTTACCCAGATTAACACATTAATAACATCCAATTAAACTCCTATAAAAGTAATTCTCCTTTGCTCTCCCCCATCTCCTATCCTTTCCCCCTTCCTCTCTTTGTAATTTCCTATCCCTCTCTTCCTGGTCCCACCCCATCCCTGTCCTCCGAATAATCTTCAATGCTTATCTTTTGGTTTAAAACCCACATTTCTTTTTCCCCTTATAATAATGGTGTTATTAAATATTTATCTTTGTAAGATTGACTAAGTTTGCTTAAGAGAGTTGTCATTGTTTTGTATTGATGCATAATACTTCTTTGCATGAATGTACCCGAGTTTGTTAATCCAATTCTCTATAATCAGATTTTTGGGTTGTGCCCATGTTTTTGCTATTAAGGATTGCTGTAAATATATTTGTGCATATGTCTGTTCATGTTGTATTCTGTATTTTTAAAAAATATATACCGTGGTTGTTACATAATCTGTTGTCAACTTGAGACTTAAGCATGAAGGGGTGAAGTTTAACCTGTCAATCAGATTACAACCTGATGACCTCATTTGGAGGCACTAAGGAGATAAATAGCTCACTGGAGGCAGGACACACGCTCGCTCCCTGTGAAATATTACTGACCATGAGCCTGAGGGAGCTATGCTGATGCAATCAGGGCCCTGGAGCTGGAGGAAACACGTGGAGACCCCTGCCAGCACTGAGATGCTTCTTCCACCACTGCATCCACAAGACTTTCCACCCACTGGCCTGTGATCTTCCTGCACTCAGTGCCATTGCATGTATTGCATGAATCTGAAGAGGAACTGATAGATTGGTATCAGACATATGGGCTAATATCGGACTTATGAGCTTGATCTGGACTGGGTTGGGATGTTTTCGTAATGTAAAATTGTTCTTGTATATAAAGTTCTTTCTTACACATGAATGAGTGACTATGAATTTGTTTCTCTAATCAACCCAGGCTAACACATGTACCCAGTAGAGAAATTGCTGGATCATAAGGGACTTGTGTTTGCATTTGTTTAAAGACACGCCATACTACTTGCATCAGTAGCTGCGCCATTCTACAGCTCCATCAGCAATGGAAGAGCATTCCAACATCTCTTAGTGCTCTGCAGCATTTACTTCCTGTTTTATTTCATTTTCTTGAAAGTGTCGATAGGAGGTGGTATCTTATTGTTGTATTTCTCTTCTTGCTACATAAATATTTCTTCTATTATAACCATTTCATTTTCATGGTTGAGATATATAAGCATTAGCACTGAAAGGCTCAGAGAATTGACAGAATACCACCTGAAATGCTTCAATAGCTGATTTAGCATTTGATACACTCATTCAACTATGCCAAGAAATTTAGAAGACAGCTATCTGGCTAACCAACCAGAGGAGGCCCATATTTGTACTCATTTCAAAGAAAGGGGACTCAACAGAATGCAGAAATTATTGAACAATATTATTAATGTTGCATGTAAGTAAAATTCTCCTGAAGATCATTCTACAACAGTTGCAGCACCATGTAGTTGTCTATTTGTCAGGATTTTTTTTCCAGATGAGATTAAGGAGAGGACATGGATGTGAATGCAACCTGCCTGCATGGTGCAGGGAACCAGTGGAGAGGTCTGAGGGGCCAAGCCCAATCCCAACTATGTAGACACACCTCTCCCTCGCCTCAGAAGAAGAGACCTGGTAGGGTGTGACCAAAGATAATGTAGCCAAGAGGAATTACTGAAACCCAAATGAAGGCTGAACATGATGGTGGGACAAGAGGGAAGTAAAAGGAAATAGAGGAAAGA
>NW_022107431.1:53215234-53218592 GCF_000313985.2 Echinops telfairi | reverse complement strand
TGAGGGCAATGAATGTACAAATGTGCTTTACACAATTGATGTATGTATGGATTGTGATAAGAGTTGTATGAGCCCCTAATAAAATGATTAAAATATACATATATATATAACATCAGAATTAAAAAGTGAACATAATGTAATAATTTTATCCTACATAATTACAATATTAACATATTAAAAAAACAAGTAAAAAGAAGAGGATATGGAACAAGGGATGTCCTGCTGACATCGATTTAATTTTGGCTCAAAGCAGAAAATACTAGAAAGATGCTTACTTGTGTTTTATTAAATATGCAAAGACATGCAGTTTTGTGGATTGGAACAAACTATGGATAGCTGTGAAAAGAGAATTCCAGAACATTTCATTGTCCTCATGTGGAACCTATACATGTATCTAGAGGCAGTGGTAGGACTAGGACAGGAGAGTACTGCATGGTTTAGGATTGGGAAAGGTGTGCATCAGGCTTGTTTCCTCTCATCATACACATTCACTCTGTATGCTGAACAAAGAACCAGATACAGTAAACTGAATACAGTGGAGAAGAATAAGCACCCGGATTGGAGAAAGACTTGGGAACAACCTTGCTTGCTGAAAGTGAGAAGGACTTGAATCACTTGCTGATTAAGAACAAGGATTGCACTTATACATAAAGGTCAAGGATTAAAGCCTTCAATATATATTACAATTTAATCAGGAAAACAATAAACTCCCCGCTACTAGGCCAGTAGGTAACATCATGATAAATGAAGAAAAAATTATAACTGTTAAATGTTTTATTTTTACAGTTAAAAAAAAACCTTTTATTTTTGCTTTGATCCACAGTAAATTCTCATGGAAGCAACAGTCAAGAAATCAAATAATACATTGCATTGGGGAAATCTGCTGCATAAGATGTCCTTCAATTATTCACGCTGATCGATGTGGTGCTGTTGTGCTCTCCAGCCAGACCTAAACCACGCCAGATGAGGGATGGACCTTCATGGTGAATGGGACCACTCCTCTCGTTCTGCCCGCGGGACCCCTAGCCTCTTGCCACCATCTGCTTGTTGGTGTGTGAGGGAGTGACAGGGATGTGAAATCTGGCTAGCCTTTGCTAGTCCGCCTCTCCCTCCTCCTCTTATCCATCTATCTCCCTCCCCCATCTCTCTCTCACCTTATCCATCCATGTCTCTCCCCTTATCCATGTCTCTCCCCTTATCCATCCATCTCTCTCCCCTTATCTATCCATCTCTCCCCTTATCTATCCATCGCTCCCCTTATCTATCCAACGCTCCCCTTATCCATCCATCTCTCTCCCCTTATCCATCCACCTCTCTCAAAAAAAAAGAAAAATAAAAGATGTCCTTCAATTACTGAAGAACAAGGATGCTACTTTGAAGACAAAGATGTGCCTGACCCAAAAACCATGGTATTTTCAATTGCCTCATACATGTGAACGTTGGACATTGAATAAGGAAAACCAAAGAAGAATCAATGCATTTGGATTATGGTGCTGGTGAAGAATATTGAATGTACCATGATCTGTCCAAAGAACTAACAAATCTGTCTTGGACGAAGTACAGCCAGCATGTTCCCTAGAAGGGAGGATGACAAAATTTTGTCTCATGTACTTTGGGCATGTTATCAGGATCAACCTATCCTTGGAAGAAGACACCTTTCTTAGTCAAGTAGAAGGGCAGCAACAATAGGAAGACCCTTGACAAGATAGAATGACACAGGGCTGCAACAATGGGTGCAAACATTATCATTGTGAGGATGGTTCAGGACTGGCATGGTTTCCTTCTGTTGTTATCAGAACTAACTCACTCGACGGCATCTAACAACAACAGGGTAGGCACATTGCTCACCATAATCTGATATAACTGAAATATAAGAAATCAGAAAGGATAAACATGAAAACATGGTATGAGGGAGACTATACAAAGAAGCTTAAAAATATGTGAAAACTCCACTGTATTTTAATTCAATTTTTTTGCATTAACATTAAGATCAGGCACTTCACATTTAACTAACTAAAATGACTATAAAAACAGATCCTCACAGGTAAAAAAGTATGTAGCAGATTTACAGAGGCCAGGTAAGATTTTAACTGATAATAACAATTTAAACCCCTGCTTCTCTCTTTAGATGAAGAGCACTCCTATTTTAGTTTTAATTTGATATAAGATTATTTAATGCATTTTAGAGAATATTTTGGACCTGATATTCCAGTCACCTGCAAATTCAGGGGTTGGAGAACTAAGTGCAAATAGTATTTCTCTTAGCTAATTGCAAATGGTATTTCTCTTAGCTAATTACTCAGCTCTCTGAGTATCTTCAGCGTGTAAGTTCTCTGAGTATTTTCAGTGGTGTAAATTCTTATAAATGAAAGCATGAGAAGGAGGGAGTTTTAGTATTTACTACAAATGTTTCATCTAATTGAGAGAGAAATGGTTTCTATAAATTCTGCAATATGCCATTCCAGTTTTAGAAACTCTTACACAATCAAACATCATAAGAACATATTGCAAGTGTTTGGGGCATTTGTGGGGCCAGATTTTAAGAGGAAACAGTGAGGTTATTTTCTCCTCCATGACACATTTGAATGGCCACTCCCAAGTAATTCCAGCTTTCAAAACTGTAGAATTTCCAGCCACAGACAGCAAATGGATTTCGTTCACTGATGTTATTCACAGCTAAGACTGTAAAAAAAAAAAAAAGAAAAAAAACCTGACAGCAGTAAATATAACTGACATAGCTGTGTTTTGCCAGCGTTTTTAAAAAAGGAATTGCATAGTTCTTTCAAACTGCACATTAGTGAAGAAAATCAGTATGTGCCATTTAAAGAATTCACTTGTGATGGGTTTTTTTTAGAAAAAAATTTGAAAAAATTAAATTTGCTGGCCCATTTTAAAGACAATAAAAGTTAAATGAAAAATCATCTGCATAAAATTTTAAACTTAGGTCATCAAAAAGTGTCACAACTTTTTATAAATATTAATTTCAAAATACATGGTATCTATTCTTCATATAGAAGTGATGTCCTTGCATTGGGCTTCACACCGCATAGCATAATTAAAAGCTCAAAACCATTAGCAGTTCCTCCTCGGGGGAAAGACTGGGCTTTCTTCTGTAAAAAATGATAGTTTCAGAACACACAGAAGGTTGCTGAGTCAATAAAGACTCCATGACAATGAGTTTGAGGGCTTGGGGGATTTTGGTATTCTTAATGTAGTCCTGATGGGGTGGAGGTTAGGCGTTGGGCTGGGTGCCTCGAGGTTAGCCATTGGAAACGGCCGGCCACTCCACAGCTGAAGGATGAGACTTTCTCTTGCTGTAAATCAAGAATGTCAGTCTTGTTTTGTTGTACATTGTTGC
>NW_022107431.1:53191851-53213810 GCF_000313985.2 Echinops telfairi | reverse complement strand
CCTAATGTCGGGGGTTTAAGTGGAGAGAAAATGTTTTGAGAAACGATGTACAAATGCACTTTACACAATTGATGTGTGTATGGGTTGCGATAACAGTTATATGAGCCCCTAATAAAATGTTTAAAAAAAAAAAAAGAATGTCAGTCTTGGAAAGCCACAGGAATAGCTCTCACCTGTCCTATAGGGTTGCAATGAGTTAGAATTAACTTCATGGAAGGTTGCTTGTTTGCTGGAGTATTCTTAATGTCAGCAAATCTCACTTGTATTTCTCCATCTTTGCCTCCAGCTTCGACTCTCTCCCAGTTTTATCAATAATCTACACCAAAATAAGAGTTTTCTTTCTAAAATACACTTTCCTAAAGGATGTTGCAGAAGATCAATTAAAAACAAAAGCAAAAGAAAAATCACTGCCATCAAGTCGATTCTGACTCATAGCGACCCTCCAGGACAGCGGTTCTCAACCTGTGGGTCGCGACCCCTTTGGGGGTCGAATGACCCTTTCACACGGGTCACCCGATTCATAACAGCAGCAAAATGACAGTGATGAAGTAGCAACGAAAATAACTTTATGGTTGGGGTCACCACCACTTGAGGAACTGTATTACAGGGTCCCGGCATTAGGAAGGTTGAGAACCACTGACATAGGACATAGCTCCTGTGGGTCTCCGAGATGGTAACTCTTGACAGGAATGGACACCCTTTTCTTTCTCCCAAGGAGAGCCTAGTGGTTTCGGCTAGCAGCCAAAGTGCAACGACTACACCAAAGGGTTTCTGGTCATGAACACTTGGGAAAGAGTAGGATAAATAAAACAAACAGGCTCGTTTCACACAGGCTTTTTTTGTTTTTCTCATTTTTTCCATTTTTTAGCCTTTTATATTTTAATATACATGGTAATCTCGGAAAAGAAATGGGGATTATAGAATTCCCTGTATTTATTTAATCACAAATTCTGACTTGTAGGATTAGCCTTTCTAAGTCTAGAATCACTTGGCAAACAGCATTATTTGTAATGTGGCATAATCCATCTTTCATGTGCCGCTGGGCTCTTCGCTCCCACTTTCTCCATGGTTTCTCTATTTTGAGTGATTTGGAATTTCCTGATAGCGTTACATCTTTCTGCCCTCCCTCTTGGTATCCATTCCAGCCTAGACTGTGGCCTCCTTTTCACCTAGACACTTTATCCAGCCTTTGATTTTTCACCCCAATATAGCTGCCTTTGTAAACCCCACTTCCAAGCACATGTGTTCCTATAGCACCTTGTTTTCACTCTTTCATGGAATTCAACAAAGACTGTTACCAACAGTGTTATAGCTTTGATTTCTCTGAACCGTTAGGTTGTGAGTCTCCCCTAAGGGGAGGCTGTTTTCGCCTGTCTCTAATTCCCAAATTACCAAACAACCTTTCCCCGCAGGGATTTGGTAAGAAGGTGGGGAAGATACTGATAGGATTCACCTGTAAGTAATTGTGCACACGTGTCTCAGGAATGCCACCGGCCTGTGTATAAATTGAGCCCCAGAGAACCAGGAGAGGCCAATGTCACTACTAGCAAGAGCCGGGAGTGGAGCCTATCGCAAGGATCTGAGATTCCTGTGAAATGAGCCTCCTGCACCCAGAAGGTGGCTGGCACATCGGAGAAGCAGCAGCCGCACCAGGAGCCAGAGCATGGGACAGAGAGGTAGCCTTCCTAGCCCATGTAGACAAATAAAGCAGTGTTTTTGTGCAGGCAGCTGGCATGTGGAGTGGCGATGGGCACTTAATTGGGGACGCGGGGCCTGCTGCCCGATGAAAGTGCAGCTTCAGGCTGAGATTTACGGAGAGGATCTGGGCACTTAATTTCCAGAGCGCAATTTCCTGACCCAGGGAGGCTTCCAGTGGGGTGGTATGCCCCTTTGAGCATTTATTAGCAGACCTGAAAGAATGTTCTGAGAAACAACTCTAACCTGAGCATTTCTCACTGGCTTTACAACCTAACTTCCTTAATAAACCCTATAATCATGAACTTTATCTGTGAGTTCTGTGTAGCCAAGGCAATGGCTATTAGAACAGAGAGGTGAAATAGAGAGTGGAGACAACACAGTAGGTCTAGCTCCTTTTTACATGGATGGTATGCAGTTGATTTCCATATATTTATATAGGATTTCCATATATTTATATATGGGAGCGCTAGTGGTGCTGTGGTTACTCACTGGGCTGCGACCTGGATGATGTCATTTGAAAGGGCCAGCAGCTCTGAGCGAGAAAGACCAGGTTCTCTGCTCTTCTAACAGTTGACCGCCTGAGACTCACCAGGGGTGGCTAGTAGTCAGCATGGACTCGATGGTAGTGACTTTGGTTTTACACACACACACACACACACACACACACACACACATATGCAGACACTTTTTTTCCCAGGGGAGTTAACTAAAATGCACTGGAAGTGCAGAGTTCTTATATCCTCCTTCTGCCCCTGCACACAATTTCTCCTATTATTAACATTTTATCCTACTCTACTGTCCCGTTACAATTGAAGAATAAATGAAGATGCTAGTACTTGTTACACCCTGCCAACACTGGGAATTAGGCCATTTTGTGGGCCATGGAGAGTTTGAACACACCACGCTTCACTGATGGACACGGTCGTGTCCCCAGACCTGGTCATTTTGTGGGAATCAACCTTACATGAAACTGTAGCAAACAAATGTTCCTGGGGCTCCAGGACTTACCATAGAGGGAGCCCTGGAGGACTATTCCCTCCCTGACAGGCACTACCCCTGAGGCCCCATGTCTGTGCACACAGGGGCTTCCCTGCTGCAGGTGGGCAGGTCGGCTTTGCCATTTCAAACCAGACCGAGCTGATTGGTCCACCATTTGCAGCTGGGAGGAGACCCACCATACTCCAACGCACAAAAGATTTTCTCTTCAGGGGAAGACCACTTCAGTCGCGACTGCTGCCCACTACTTCACCATCCCCAAGCATGCAAAGAGTAGAGATTGGTGTCTGCACCAAAATGGTGCACCTAAATGCCACTTTTGGCCCAGTTGCAGCTCAAGCCCAAATCTGCAGGCCTTGCTGGATTCCAGGAGGATGCGGAGTGCATGCATATTGATTGCCTGTGGCCCACGCCTCCTGATTTTTTTCATTTTCTTTTCCTCTTTTACCTTTATTCACACTGAAGACTGAGATGAGAAGTGGGATAGGAAGGGCCAAAGACTTAATGGCTTAGAGAAAGGCCACTCACAAAACATGGGTATTTACTGATTTCAAGGTGATTTAAATAGATTCTTTATTCTTGTTGTAAGTGTTAAATGTTACATAATGAGAGCAGTAATAATTGCCGGATTCAGATTGGATGGTCTAAATCCCATCTGAAATGCATAGTACTATTAGTCAATTGCTGACTTTAAATTAGTTCAAAAATGCCCTCCCAAACACCCATTAAAATCCGTTGATGCGGAAAATTATTCTAAGTGCCATTCCAAACACATTCAAATTACAGAAGAAAATATTTCCAATAAAGCTTTAATCTATAATCCCAAAGATCTGTGGCTTTGTTAATTCTTCAAACATATTTAGGGTTTAAAGAGAATTGAGTGTTGTGCTGTGGTGCTATGATCTAAGTAAACATTGCTCATGTTCATCTTTTTAAAAAAATATTCTTTAGGGGAAAATAAAAAAAGAACCTTTCTAACATGAAGGTGCTATATACTTCCAGGAGCACTGCCCTTTTGTAACTGAAGAGTTACATCATTTCTGGAACGCCCACCCCAAAGTACCTCTGAGGATAGTGTAATAAAATGCCAGGCTAATGAGAATATTCTCCTAATGAAGACAGTCACAAAAATGAACACTTAAATAAAAATAACTCAGTGCTGTCATGATTTAAGCACATTTTTTGGACATTAATTTATTATTTAATAGGCCACAGATGCGTCAAATAGTTGTATTCTCTAAACTGATTTGTTTTTCAAATTGGCAAAGTTAGTATGAAGTGCCAATAAGTTAAAAGAAAATCTGGGGTGCTAAAAGTATTTCATTTTCTGTGTCAAAAATCTGCATTTACAGCATAGCTAGCGTGAACCTTAGAGCAAGGATAGCAAGACCTTATTTTATGTACTTTGGGCATGTTACCAGGATGGCCCAGTCCCCGAAGAAGAATGTCACATGTGGTAAAAAAGAGGAAGACTCTCAACAAATGTACTGGCACACCTTTAAGATATTTAACACACTTATAGATGTAGGTTTATGTTTAAACTTAGCAGTGATTGGGAAAATGGTGTAGGACCAGGCAGTTTATTGTGTTGTACATACAATAGCTGTGGTCAGACACAACACCACCTACAAACAAGTATGCATTGAACTTGATTCAGTGCCCTCTGGGTTTGTTCTTATGAGAGGAACTTTCACAAGGCTGTTTCAGCAGCTAAAGGACCCCCAGTCACGATACATATTGGGATGGTCTATGAAAAACTAAGTGAATCCGTTATGAGCTAAGCTGACTCAGAACTCACTCTTTAGAAAGGTTGGCCACAGAGCTGAACATTCCTCCTAAACTCTCGCTTCTGTGTGTTTTTAAATCAGTTGATAATGACTTGCACCAAAAACCATGTTAGAAATTTGAGGATTGTTTCAGGGTGGTCTTGTTAAACTGCTGGAAAATACACTAGTGAGAGAAGGGCAGAAGAAAGAAATTAGACGGAAAAGAAGCTGTAGTGAAAATGTTGGAAGTGATATAACACAGGAGTGGAAGGGAGGGGGCAAAGTTGAGTTTTTGTCAACATAGAACAATTATACTTTTAATTTTTAAAAAGCGGTTTGCATTGAGTGCAGTATGATCCATGGTGACTCTGTGTCAGAATAGAACTGGGTCCGTGGGGTTTTTAATGGCTGATTTGGGTGAAATAGATCTGTAGACTTTTCTTCCAAGATGTCTGTGGGTAAATTCAAACCTCCAACCTTAGGTTAACAGATAAGTGCTTAATTTGTTGCATCATGCAGGGAGTGCAATATAAAAAGAAAATATGAAAGTAAGGAAATATTGGGAGAGAAGTTGTCTAACATAAGTATGATAGACACTTGCATTTTCTATGTTGGTGAATCAGCCAATCAGACAGAATTTATAGATTATTTCTTTGTTTGGGGGTGATATTTCTACTACAAGAGTTAAGATTTCTAGGGACATGACTAGAGAGCCTAACAGAAGATATCTCGCTATCTTAATACAAATGTGCATGTGTTTTATTCCATACCTTTGAGGCCTCTACATTTTATAGCAAGTGAAAACAAGTCTACTCTGCATGCTTTTTTAAATGACTGGAATATAACTAAACCAAATAAATGAAAAAATTAATTGTTTCTGCTTTCTAATTACTTGATTCTAAGCACATTTCAAAAAATAATTACTATTCAACTGGCATTTCTGGATTATTCCTTCTGCTATCATGAACATCGCTGTCCATGGTCAGTGCACTATGATTATATTCCTTACAATGTCAGATAATAGACATGTTAAAGTGAATACACATGCATACACATTCCTGGGCAGAATAATACCCACAACCCGGAAACCCTATGGAGCAGTTCTAGTCTGCACACGCAAGGGGGATCAACTGGACAGCCTCTCACAACGAATCCTCACATGGAAAAGATCCATGGCTGAACCCACCCCCACACCCACCCTAGGGGGAGGAACAACAGAAACGTGGGTGAAGGGAGACAGTGGAGGGTGTAAAATATGAAAATTAAAATAATTTCTAAATTATTAAGAGTTAACAGGGTAGGAGGGTGGGGAAAAAGAGGAGCTGCTAGCAAGGGTTCAAGTAGAATGAAAATGTTTTGGAAATGATGATGGCAACATATGTACAAATGAGCTTAATACAATTGATGTATGGATTATTATAAGAGCTGTAAGAGCCTCCAATAAAATGACATATATATATATATATATATATATATATATCCATTGCTACTATATCATTAATTCTCCACAAGTGTCATACTTGAATGTTATGTGAAACATTTCAAGTATCAGAAATTCCAAAAATTAATAAGTTACTTTCTAGCTACAAATCCTCCTTTATTAAAATATTTTACCTGAAGAAGATATGTGATCTTCAGGATCAGATTTCTAGGTAACTTTTCCCCAGTGAATTAACCTGTGCCAACTGTTGTGATGTGGAATATTAAAAGCTTGTGTTGAACTCAGAATTAAAAGATATTTTCTTTATATAAAATTCTGATACTAGGGTAAATCTTCTGCTTTCCAATTCTAATCTGCTATCTGCAGATGTGATATTGTAGCATGCGTCCTCTTTTGCTATTCAAAGCTCCAAACACCCCAAGTTTTGAGCTCACACCCTCACGGATCAGGTAGCAGAGTGACTCTGACTTAAGAACTCAGCCGAGAGGTAAAATTTTTCAATTTTCTGTTTTCAATCTGTGAAAGTACAACCCATTTCTAATGTTTTAAGTAGTCATAGCCAAATATCCACAAAAAAATAGGTTATAGGTTTTTTGTTTTGTTTAAAAATTTTAGTTGATAAAATATACCCACCATGCAATATTTTTTAAGTTATGTAAATTACAGGTTTCTTTCTTGCTTGTGGCTCAGCTCCCTTCACGAAGTGTAATCCTTTTCATTAGTTTATGTGAGTGTATGTGTAGATCATTCCAAAAATCTGTGTATTTACAAATGAATAGAAACCTACAGACACTACACGGAACCTATAAAACAGATACAGTGCCACAGTGCAAGCGTAACATTCTCTTTGCTAGAGCAACCCAAACAACAAACATATGCACACATATATGTATGAGTGAAGAATTGTGTGAAAGGTGATCTGAAAAGCTCAATTACTAATGATACTGCCAAGCAGAAAATAAAAAGATGAAAGCAATCATGGTGCTATTATGTGAGCAGAAGACAAAGTTTGGGAGAACTTGGTTTTAAAACACAGTCTATAGCATAGTGGCTAAGGGCTGAGCTGATAAATCAAAGGTCAACTCTAAATCTACCAGTTAAGGCATGGAAGAAAGACGTGGCAGTGTGTTTCCACAGAGATTTACAACCTCTGAAATGCCACAGGGCAGTTCTACTCCCTCCTTGACAGTCCCCTTGACAGCTTTGGTTTGGGTTTATAGTGGAAATAATGTTAACTTAATTTGCTAGACAGATCTGGGTTTGATTTGCTCTTATTCACTATGGCTCTTTTGAGTCCATTTCCAGCTTCAGAACTGGAGTAAGTTGTGCCACTTAATGAAGTCCTGAGGGTCCCAGGACATGGTACTGTATGAGATCTTGAAACAGCATTCTGTTTCGGCGATCATGGATTTATACATCTCCCACAGCTCTTTAAAAAGACAGAAAGAAAAGAAACAATGCAGCAACAATCAATTACATACAGTGAAATTCCATGGTGGCACTTCCCACTTTGATGCAAGATACACAATAAAATTCACCATCATTGGGAATCATCGAATTCATCATCATTGGAAATCATCACTTAGACTCTTGAAACCCCCACCCTGCCAGCTGCACAGGCCCCTGCTGTCCTTTTATGATCCTTGCTATAACCTGAGCTCTCTGTTCACTGATTTCCCCCTTCCTCTAGCCTCAGAGCAATCTGATACCATTCCCTATATAATGTGGTTAATAAGATAAATGTTCTCCTAATAGGGGCCCGGCTGGCATCGTGGGTATGAACTGGGCTGCTAACAACAAGATCAGCAGTTTAAAACGACACTGGGAGAAAGACGGGGCTTTGTCCACCTGTAAGAGTGGCAATCTCAGGGAGGCAGCTCTATCCTGCCCTAAAGGGTCACTAAGAGTCAGCACTGACTCAATGGCAGTGAGTTTGGGTTCTTTTCTTTTGTTTTTATGAGTAGTAGAGTAACCTGTATTTTGATGAAAAAATATTTTTTTCAATATGCCCCATTAACAAAAACAAATGAAATAAAAATATGTTTTAGAACTATGACTTTTAAAGCAAAAACGTTTCTATTGGCTCACTGGGTGAGATGCAGAAGAATGTGTTTCCCAGAATAACAGACTATTCTGCTTCACCAGATGATGGTAGGTTTAGTATACATGCAAAAATCCAGTTAGAAAACAGAACTGTATGTGAACATGGCTATTTAAGTTATCCTTGAGTTCATCTATTTTTAAACCTGAAGTCCTTTTGGCTTGCACAAGAGCTGCATCCTCATCTGGAATCTACTCAATAATCTTATCTCATTGAATTGGATTGCAACATTCCCTTGATAGTGATTTTTTTATGAATGTTGAATGGATGTTTAATTCCTCCATCTAAATTTAATCAGTCAAAAGGAAATAAAGAAAATCCTCTCATAGCCATAAGTCAAAAGAAGTTTTCAAGTGTTCTGCTTGTTGCTGCAGGAGGAATGCAGGGAGGGATGGGGGACAAACGCCGTCCTTGGACGAAGCTGCACAAACTCTCCCAGATACCCTTGAAATTAGAAATGCGAGGAACACATCAGTTACTAAACTGTTTTCACAAATTCCACAGATCCGTGGCAGAGGCGAAAGTAATTTAGCAACCAGGGCAAAGAAAGTTACCATCTTTTTGAAACTATTCATGATACGTGTTACAAACAAGGTCATAATACACTGTGCTTAGTCAGCATTAAGCACATAGATCTCGTTCAGGGTCAAGAAGAATAAGCCTTTTGTAGAGTCTAATCTGGTGTTTTCTTTGTGAAACTATTAATGGCTGGAAATACACCCTTGAATCAATCCTGAAATATGCCTTCTTACAAATTAGAATAAAAGTTAATTTAATAGAGTACTATAGCGGTACAGTGTTTTAAATATGTTTCAAAATGTATATAGTTTTAATATTCTGTACATAATTAATTTCTATGCTATTTAGTTTTTTCAGAATAATGTATATGTGCACTGGACTCTATTATAAGGATTAATACCAAAGACAACATTAATAAGAAAATTAGACATTAATGGCATATGAAAAATAAACATATCTTGGGTTTCTCACCACCCCTCCTTTTATGACTCTCCTTTTGATTTTTCTTCAGATCCAACAAATACTGTTAGAACTTCCTTACAAATTTAGGAAAAATAATAGCTTTCATATAACATCATAAACCTAATCAACTTGATTAAGGTGCTATTTTTTCTTTTAATTTTGTGTGCTTTTCTCTGCCCTAAAGTACTGTTAATTATATTTTGTTCTTTAACAAAGTATGAGAATGACTTTATAATGAAATTTCTAATAATCTAAACTATTTTGAATTAAACACATTTGAATAAAAGTTAAACATGGCTCAAATAAAAGTGAAACATTTTCTAAAACACTGGATATCCTAAGGGGTGGGGGTGGGGAATGACTCTTCAATTATTATATTCAGTATGAGAATTAAATAAAAATTTGAATGAGATCTTATTATCAATAGTATTTCACTGCAATCTTATAGACTTTCTTAAATATATACACTTGCTGCTACCACAGCTAAAATTCATGTGTCTATAGTACAGACATACTTATTTAATCCTCATTCAACCCTATGAGATTGTATTAAAATCTTTTGTCTAAAGAACAGGGTAAGATCAAATAATCTTGCCCAAAGTTGAACAAGTCGTCAGTAGCTGGGATCCAAACTCTGGTATAGTTGACCCATGCTACTTCAATTAAGAATCACTTCTCTTTCTGAACCTCAACCAATTGCAGGATCTAAGGAAATGGTAGTAATTTTCTGTAAATGGATTTATAATGTTACTGATAGTTTCTACAGGGTTATTCTGAATGACGACAGTAGGGCTTTATAATTATGTTTAAAGAGTTCAATATTTAAAGAAGTGAAGATAACAAGGTTTGTTGGCTCTAAATTATATAACTTTATGGTTTCTTGAGACTCTGAAGAAGATACACTCAGTTCCTTGCATGATGTGCAAACCCACTTAAGTTTCTGAGAGTTTGGCTTAAAGGGAACTCAGATTGAGTAAAAGCTACTCTATGCAGTATTATTTTAAAAATCACTTAGCTATTAAGTATTGTGTACCAATTTGTATACTGATTTTTTACATAGTAGGCTAAATTCAAGATATAGTAAATAATAATTGTTAAAACAGATTGAACATAGACAAAAAATTTTTTTAATCGTTTTATTAGGGGCTCATACAACTCTTATCACAATCCATGCATACATCCATTGTGTAAAGCACATTTGTACAATCATTGCCTTTATCATTCTTAAACCATCCGCTCTCCACCTGAACCCCTGGCATCAGCTCCTCATTTTTTCCCCTCTCTCCCCACTCCCCACTCCCTCATGAACCCTTGATAATTCATAAATTATTATTTTGTCATATCTTGCACTGTCTGACATCTCCCTTCACCCACTTTTCTGTTGTTTGTCTCCCTGGGAGGAGGTTATATGTAGATCCTTGTAATCGGTTCCCCCTTTCCAACCCACCCTCCCTTCACCCTCTCAGTATCGCCACTCACACCACTGGTCCTGAAGGGATCATCCACCCTGGATTCCCTGTGTTTCCAGTTCCTATTTGTACCAGTGTCCATCCTCTAGTCTAGCCAGATTTGTAAGGTAGAATTGGGATCATGATAGTGGGTGGGAGGAAACATTTAGGAAGTAGAGGAAAGTTGTATTTTTCATTGTTGCTACATCGCACCCTGACTGGCTCGTCTCCTTCCTAAGACCCTTCTGTAAGAGGATCTCCAGAGGCCTACAAATGGGCTTTGGGTCTCTACTCCGCACTCCCCCACTCATTCACAATGATATGATTTTTTGTTCTGATGATGCCTGATACCTGATCCCTTCAACACCTCATGATCGCACAGGCTGGAGAACTTCTTCCATGTGGGCTTTGTTGCTTCTGAGCTACATGGCCGCTTGTTTACCTTCAAGCCTTTAAGACCCCAGCCACTATATCTTTTGATAGCCGTGCACCATCAGCTTTCTTTACCACATTATTCACCCACTTTGTCTTCAGCAATTGTGTTGGGAAGGTGAGCATCATAGAATGCCAATTTAATAGAACAAACTATTCTTGCATTGAGGGAGTGAAAAGTAGGCAAAAATTTATAAAAGTATTTCAACTGGGGTTACTGAGGAACTTGTTTATTTATGTGAGCATAGTTATAGGGACCTTAGTGAACTTATTTAATTAATATGTTTGTTTGAAAAAACCTGATTTGTTCCTTGGGAGCCACTGTGCTAACCACATACCCCCTGGCCTCTTCTGTTATAATATGTAACTTGGAACTTCCATGTGTCTACTTACTTATAAGCAACCCAATGAGGCTTAGATAGGCATTTTCATGTCTAAGAAATAATAGTCTTTTATCCAATATTTGGGTGCTGCCTCTCTTCTCTGTTGGCAAAGTTACCTGTTATCTCTCATTGCCTCTGATGACTCTGCTTCTGATGATCCTCGTCGTCTCTGCCTTTCTACGCTCTTGCTCTTTTGGCTTCAGCGGTTCCTCCTGTCCTTCTAAGCTTTCATCCTGCAAATGCAATATTTTGAGCACTTTACCAAGTAACCAAAATAATTATTTACTTTTTTATGTATGAAGCAGAAGGGAGAAATCCTTGTTTGCTGCTTCTCCTTTTTGATGGATATTTTCATTGTTTTAGGAATTTAAAGAAGGTTTTTCCCCCCTCAAAGGTTTTTGTTGTGCCTTCCTCTGAGATCAAAGTTATCTCACCGATGTAAATTTGTATTGTATCCACTTAGCTAGACTGGAACTACATTCTTAGAATTTCCTTTCCTGCATATTCTTAATCATCACGCTCCACAGGAAGCTGTGCACAGGAAACTCAAAGGGAATTGTTAGCTGCATTCAAGTGGATACCTTTACATTCAGAAGACCAAGACAGTGTTTGAGCTATTAGTATATTTTAGACACAAGCATACCTATCTGCTAACTCACCTAGTTTGGGGTGTCGACAGAGATACTCGCTCCAACCCGTATGGCATTTCCTCCTTCTACTTCTCGGAATCCTCAGACAGGTCCTCGTGGAAGAGTGTCAGTTGCTCCAGAAGCATGCCTCATGAATGGGAGCGTGAAACTCAGAGGGAACGCAGAGGATCAGCAACCCAGTCTGACTCTCCTAACTTAGGCTCAATCAGTTTCTCAGGCCTATGCTAGGAATTTTAATCACCTCTCATTAAACACTGGCCCAATGCATTGATGATAAATAATCCTAATTGGATGTAGTGAGCACGGGGTAGCAACTACTTCTAGACCGACACCTGAATCAAGATATTTTGTGCCAAGAATGAGAAATAAATTTTCCAAAAGCCTGGAGGTATGCCAGTTTATTGAAATTTTGGGGTTTGAAGGACAAAGGCATACCTTTTGCAAAATAAATTATGATATGCTGAGTCTGGCCCTTCCCACCATTAAGAAAGGGACACAAATCTATGGATTTGGGAGGCAAGAGTTACTTTATTTGTGGATGTTACTTCCACCCATTTGCAGAACATTCTGAAAGACTGCAATTTTTCAGTGCTGCCCAGAAGGGAAAGTTCGGCAACAGCTCTGGGCTGCCATGCAAACTGCAGTGCTACTTAAGTTGTATGACCCTACGGAGTAGGCATGCGTCAAGTGTCATTGATGGCTGACTCTAGTCCCCTCATAAAGAAGCCCATATGGCAAAGTGCACAGCCCCACTGGATGTCTGAAAATTCTCTTTCCTACATAGTTCAGAGTTAAGATGGATCACTGGGACATTTTGCACAAAATTTGGCAGGCAGAGAAAGAAGGGGCAAACATAATGCTTAGCACTGTGGAAGTCAGTGTGGGGAGCAAGGCGCTGACATACTGCACCCACAGTGTCACTTATTGTTGACTCAGGTGCTTGGTGTGGGTCAGCAGCTGGGCCTTCAGCACTTTGAGTTTTCAGTTGAGTCATTTGGTTCAGCTTTCCTGACATGTGGGTCAGATGCATGTTTAGCTCCCAGTCAAAGGGTCCCAGTTTCTCTGGGGGATGCTCACATCATGGAAATGACAGGCTTGGAAGTGAGAGAGACTGAGCGGAGTCCTCATCTTTCTGGGGCTTTTTTTCCAACTTCACTTTACAGACTGACTTTCCCTTCTTTCTCCCTTCGTGTTCGTCAACCTTTCTCAAATGTCTGCCATGTGGACACAAGCCCTAACTTGAGCCAGAGAAAAACAGCTTCATAGACACTGTATTGAAAAGCTCCCACAAGTATTCTATAAGACTAAATCCTTACAGTCACGTCTAGTGTCACTCCTTCATTCCCATGTATTCAGGTGTGTCCTTCTATGTACAGTACTCTGAAAGGCTTTCAGAAACGGGGGCCAGAGATGTGGGTCATGGTTCTCGCCTTCAAAGATCTGACAAATGCGTTTTTTAAAAAACTTCCTTTGGTGATTGTATTTGAATCTGTTATCTTGCCAAATATCAAAATTCTCTCTCTCTCTCTCTCCAAAATACTCTCTTGAAGTTATTTCAAGATAGTCTTCTAAGCTGGAAGAAGTGAATTGGATCTATAAGAGATTCCAGAACATGCCTTGGAAATTACTTTTCCATGTATATTCATGACATGAGACTATTTTGCCATCGTATGCTTTTTTCCCTTTAAAAATCAAATGCAGAAAAAGAAAATCCAACAATTTTAGGAAAGTAGTAATTTCATTTCTAAAAATTAAGAACTGTTATCCTGCAATATGTGAATGGTAATGTTAATGTCTTTGAGGAGGATACTGAAAATACCAGGATTTCCAGAGTGGCAAACAAATCTATCTTGGAGTACAGCCAGAATCCTTCTTAGAAGCAAGGATGCTGGGACTTTGGCCCGTGTGTTTTATCAGTTGGGATGAGGCCCCAGAAAAGGACCTATTGCTTAGTGCAGAGTAAGGTCCATGACAATGAAGAAAGCCCCCGATGAGATGAACGGACCCAGTGGCTCCAACCACAGGCGCAGCAGCCGTAACTGTGAGCACTGCGAGGGACCGATCAGTGCTCCCGCGAGTGCACGTGGGAATCGGAGTCAATGGCACCTGGCAATAATCGCAAGTTTGAGTTCACAGCAAAAGAAAAATTAATATAGAGGGACCTGAAATCGTCATGTTTTTCTCTCTTCTAAAAATGAAGTCCTATCCTCAGGAGGTTATATATTTCTGGTTATGGCTGTTAACTCTCGCTGTTATTAAGGCATTTTTGCCTTACTTTAAATCATCAAAGGATTCTGTCTCCATGTGTGCTCAGTTAGTCATGATTACTTACGCTTTACGCTAGAGGGTTTGTATGTGTCTGTATTCCAGAAGCGCTGGCAGCTCATGGGAATATGCGGACACAGTGCTATTCCACAGGCCGCTTTTACCCAGAACTGCATTGTCTTCAGTATACTAGCAATAAAAAGAAGAAGAAGGCAGCTGGAGACATATTGTAGCCGGGGCCCAGGAAAAGGACAGGAAAATGTCATGTCATAGGTTTCCACCGAGTTCTCATTTTATTCAACTAAAGGTTATGATTACATATCGCTAACCAGCTTCCTCAAAACAAGTTGCCACTAAGCATAAGAATACTTTGGGACTATTTTCCTGAGAAATGGCCAGAGGAAAACATTTCTCAACTTATTACTCATGCAATTATTTTCTAATTGCTTATGAGAGCGCTGCACTCCAATGTTAAGAGTGGTGCAGTTCACAATCACAAGGAGTTGGAAACAACCTAAATTTCCATCAATGGGCAAGTGGACTAAAATTCATAAATGGAGTACTATGTACATATTTATGTACATAAATGCATAAAGTAGAGTACTATGCATTGCTAAAAAGCAGTGGTGAATGCATGAAGCACATTATCACATGGAGAATTGGAGGAAATTATGCTAAGCAACGTAAGCCAAGCACAAAAGGACAAATACAACATGAGTCCACTGAAGTAAACTTAAAAAGGACAAGGGACGTTGTGAGGGTGGCTCTAGATTGGGCAGTGCTTTGTTCTCATGTACATGGGGCCACTATGAATTGGAACGCACCTGATGACCCATAACAAAAATGATGTGAACATATGAAAAAAAGGTCAAATAAAAATAAAATAGATTATATCACTCCGTAACGTATGTTTATATGGTACCATTTGATTTGGTAGGATCTTGTTTTAGTCATTCATAAGGCACAAACAATACTTAAGTATTCTCAAAATACATGGGCTAATATTATGCAAGTGAAAATGCATTGATATATGCAACGAGAGGATAATAAAAGCGGATTATAGGAAAAGCTTATGAATGTAATTTCCCATTCCTGGGAATGTTGGTACCTGTATTTCAATTAACAGCAGTTATCCCAACAGAGAAAGAATAGTACTGACTCTCAAAACTGGCAGCAGTTGGAATAACTCAGCATATTTCATAATAAATAGGTCACACTGTCTATAAAACTCTTCATTTGATTGGGAACCCTAAACAGGAGCTGCCTTGACCTGCCTGGTCCTGTAAGCCTTTGTCCTGATGATTAGATAATTAGCTAGAACATTGCAACTCTGTGAGAACTACAGTTTTACCAGCTGATCATCGCAGCGGGGGAAAGCATATATTATAACCAGGCTTTTGATAGTAGCTGTGATTCGCCATTATAAAATATGTGACTAGTAATTTCAGCAGCATATAAATCCCTGAAATTATTTCTTGCTGGGACTAACAGGGTTTTAGATTAAGAGCTCTTAATTTAAACCTGTAATTTGGGTTTTAACTGTTCATTATAAAAATCAAGCCTGAACGAGAGAAACTCTGCAGGGTCCATGGGAAACAGACCCTCTTTCATGATTACATTTTTTTCCCTCCCAAGTGAAAAACCACCCAAGTCTTGTCTCTTCTCTTTCCCTTTCTACTTTCTCATTCCGGTTGTATGAAAATAGACACCTCTGTCTTGCCCTTGACAGAGTAATTTTGAAAAGCAGCTGTGTTTTGTGAAAAACATATTTAATAACTAGAAAGAATTTTTTTTTTAATGTTGGAAAGTTTCTTGGTAAGAAAGCAGCTGTTTTACCCACCTGTATGCTGCGGCATTAAATTGTAAGGGGGGAAACTATCTTTGCAAAGTATTTATGTGATCAGAACTATATGTCTATACTGTACAACTATTCACTGAAATCAAGGCAATCTTGAGTCAAGACTATGAACGCTATAGGACAGAGTAGAACTGCCCTGTGGGTTTCCAAGATTAAAATCTTTAGAGGAGTAGAGAATCTCATTTTCCTCCCAATGGAAGGCTGGTGGTTTTGATCTGCTGATCTTGCAGTTAGCAGCCCAACTCATAACCAACTACACTACACCAGGGCTCCAGTTCTATCCAGTTTCTTTTTTACCCCAAATAAAGGCTACAAACTAATAAACCCCATTTCTATGAAACAAGCCCTTTGGATTTTAGTTACCTCCAGAAATGCAGCTTCTACCAAGAAAGGAAATAACATTGGAGTTTGGCTTTTATTCTGGGCTACTCCAAATTTGATGTCTTGACTCACTACCCAAAGAAGAGAAATCCGTTATTCTCGTAGTTTATATGAGTGGCTCATGGTTTTTGAATTTTCAACTGCATTGTACTGGGGCGAGCAGCTCCTTGGGTACAAATCACCTCACATATCTGTCCTCTGACAAAAACCAAGAGACACGATCATAAATATCTTTAGGGGAGATACAATCGTAGATGCAAGACTTGTTTTCTTCCTCAGTGTAGCTTTGTGGAATGTACTATAGACAATGTATGCAGAATAAACTAGCTTTGTCTATTTTCTTCCACATGGTAATATCATAAAGTTGGTTTGGAAAAAAAAAAGTGTGGTGGAACCTGGCATAGACTCAGATTCTTACCAAAGGGCATGAACTACTTTGATAATCTGATGAATCAAGAAAACCCTGTTTGTGGGTTATTGCAAGCAAGAGCTTTAAGAAAAAGGAGCTCTGATATGCTGCAGCTTTTGACAACAGCCATGAATCACTGATAGAAAAGCATGAGAACCCAGCCGGCAGACTTAATTATATATCATTATCCAAAATAATGGCAACATTTTAGGTAGGAATTAAACTTTTAGTGGTGGAGACTTGCATCATTTGGGAATGTTAGTCTATCCAGTGATTTAAAAACCCATAGACAAAACACCCAAATCCATTGTTCATTCAAAAGGAGTTGCCGAGTTTCTTTGTTTTCCCCTTTCAAGACTTTTGGGGAAAATTTTTTTTTAAAGAAGCGCTTTGTGACAAGATTGTTTTCAAGGTAGGAGAGGATATTTACAATGAGAGGAGAAAACACATAAGCAGAAATGGCTGAGACTAGGCCTGTCAGGACTCCAAGAACCATTTAGTAATCAGACCTCCTGACCATTGTCAGGCTTTTAGCTGGCGTTTTTCGAAGGTCAGGTGTGAGGGCCCTGTTGCTCACCAGGCCCGGGTTTCTGCTCTCACTCCAGGGTGTGGTGCAGGTATGAAAGAAGGCTCAGCTTCAGGAAATCTGAAAGTAAACTTCCCTTTCTATCCGAGGTGAATCACTAGTGCTGAAGACCTGTGAAGATATTGAAAACCTTAGAAAAAGCCATGGGTTGGAGAACTGTGTCTACTTGCAAGGACTCATGTGGCTTCATGAACTAAATTTTTTTCTTCTCTTAAAAAAAAGAGAGCCTGAAATATGTTTGATACATGAGTGCATTCATAAAGCAGACTCAGTCCCTAAAGACATTGTGCTTTATCTTAGTTTGACTCTTTAAAATTCAGACTTCCAGCTTATCTTGAAGCATCCGGGGATGAAACACCCCATAGGCAGCCGTCTTAGGCAAAAGCCCGGTGCTCAGAGACTAGAGCATTCTAGTTAGCCGGTCTCTAGGACTCAGTGCTACTCAAAGCACTGAGAGGACTTGGCTAGCTCTAGTCATTACCCAGAGGGAGGACTGATTTTTACCGTATTCAGTAGATTTTTCTTTTGTTTGTATTGTTAATATTTTGTAAATTTAGATTTTTTACAATACCACATGTCAATTTAATTCCATTTTCTCACAGTGTTTAGATATTAGAGGGTTTATATTGAGACTAACATAACTTCCTTCTGAAGATTTGTGTATTTTAGCTCTTCACTCAATCAGACTGTTTCACATTGTTCTAGTCCAGAAATATATCTTCGAGTCAAGTTTAAGTATTCTTCTTTGTTTTTAGTTTTTTAAGATCTCATTTTTTTTGCCTGCCTAATTCCACAGATTTTCACCCAGCTTTCTATACTCACAGAGTTAGTCTCAGAAACCACAGAAGCAGATGTCCACTGTTCGATAGGGTCATTATGAGTTAGCATCAGCTCGGTGACAATGAGTTTAATTCTGTTGCTCAGCCTAACTCCATGCTGCTGGGAAGAAATTCAATAGGAGGAGAAAACACTTAACAAAATTAAGGCTGACCCACCCTTCCAATCAACGGTGTCTTGACCTTACTAGTCCTTCCGCATCTCTCCCAAGTCGAATGTGAACAGAGGAATCATGTAGACAAAACTATAACTTTGCTATCACCGGGAGAGACACCTTTAACCCCTAACTAAAACTCAAATCATCCACTTCATCCTCAACACTCATATTTCTACCACTGGAAAACAATAAGGAATTTAGAGTCATAAAGACATTCTGTCTAAATTAAATGTAGGTAACCTTAGTGCACCATTGTTTCATTGTTGTTCATGTCATTGCAGTGTTGCAATAGGTAGGGCGGAGAACACAGGGCAGAGTATGACTTACCGCCTTATAGTCTCTTTAGTCCTATGAAGCTTCTCTTTTCCAGTTGAAACAACATTGGTATTTTAGCCTTTTCTCCCAGGATGATTTCTCAACTTTAATTATTCCTTTTGTGCTTTTCCGGTCCCTCCCAACTCTCACTCTCAGAACCCTTTTCCTGATGAGGAGCATGAACTGCCGCAGCATTGAGCTATGCCTTCTGTGCGGATTACGTTCAGATAAACTAATGGGCATTTCCTGAAATCTATATTTAACTTGAAGTTGTTCATTCCAATAGTCCCTTATCCTCTATAAATAATGGCCATGTATATAAATATTCCTGACCAAATAGATTTTTCTCATTTCAAAGTGTTTCTATTTTATTTATTTTGGTTATCTAAATTATACTCAAAATTTGACAATATAATAAATGCATATTACCCTAAATATAAGTAATGGTTTATCTCATGGAAGTACTGGGTTTAGCTCATGGAAGTATTGCCTCCTGATATCGAACTTTTCTATTTCTGTTTTTATCCTTTAATATTCTTGACAACAGATTGTTGATCAACACAATTCATTGCTATCTTATGTTCAGTTTGCTACACACAATAGATTCTTGATTTTAACAATATTCAATTCCTCTTCTCCTGTCTTTGTAAAGTAATATTTTCAATTATCTCTGAACTAGTTATGTGTCTATAAGTTGTCAGTTGACTTTATATCTCCTAATAATAATTGTTTGAACATTTTAAAAACATTTTCATTTAGAGAAACTTTAAACTCATAAAAAATTGCACAAAACTTCCACGTTTCCACATAATCCTACCTTCCCCCTTTTGTACAATTTCTCTCTTGATGACATAATGTAGTACATTTGTTACCGTTGGTGAACCAGTATTGATATAGTATTATTAAGCCCATACATTAATACATTATTGATCCCATACATTACACTAGATTACATAGATTACAACTCTTTGTGTTGTATAGTTCTATGGTTTACACAGTGCTTGATGTCATGTATTGCACGAAGATAAATTACAAACTATTGCTATAAAATCATAGAAACCTTTATTAAGCAAAAAGATCAACATGTAAAACCACTGTTTCTCAACAGATCCTCTGTCTACATCTATCCACTGCTGAGGGCAGTGTCTCCATTTCTCTGACCCTTCCCCAAAGAATTACACACTCGGATTTCTACCACATTGAAACAGCAACCTGGGTATCCTCTACAAACTAAAATCATTTCACGTGGTCTTTGAGTCTGGCAAAGAAGAAGTTTGAAGGGGGAAGCTCAGGGCTGCAGGGTGGATGAGATAAGGCTTTCCAACAAAATTCTCACAGGCCAGCCTTCTCTAACCTTGAAAAATGAGCAGATACATTGTCTTAATGGAAAAAAATGATTCCGTGTAACTTTCCAGTCTTTATCTCAGTAACACTATTTTCAATGTTCTTAAAGCTTCTTTCATTATTATAAGTCCTTGTGATTGGCCTGAGTCCTTCAGCAAACTATCAGTATTAGCCTTGTGGGAATTCCCTAAATACCATAAACACCTAAGCTGTCTTCTCCACTTGGAACATATAAGAAAGAGCATTTCAAGATCTTGCCTGAATTACAATGTTGTCAATGAGAGGATAGCATCCTTCTGCCTCTCACTGTAAACCTTTGTGGGAGCAGGCTGTCTCGTCATTTTCCCATGGAGTTCCCGCTAGGTTCGATCCACTGACCTGTCATTAGCAGCCCAATGCCTAACCCACCGTGCCACTAATGCTTCCAATTAATGCCAAAAATAAACAAATAATTTGTGGGTGTTTTTTTGGGGGGAAATGTTTATTACCAACTTTATCATTCTGAAATTGTTGAAAGAAACAATCATGTTGCTTTATCATTATTGGTGATTAGAACATAAAAGTTGAAAGAAGGATCAGTAACCGGAAACAATTACCTGGAAGAGAGAAATGACACAAGAGATCACATGATGGAATTGTTTAAGATTAAAGTTATTGACTTCAACAACTTTTCCATTGCAAATGCCTTTTTAAACACCAAAAACACCACTTATATATGTCATCCTCATTGGCTGAGATACACAGGAATCAAAGGTATTATTTCTGAAGAAAGAGACAAGGAACAATTCTAATACCATCAGTCAGAACAAGGTCAGGGTCTAACTGAGGAACTGGTCATTTACAAGTCCAAGTGGAAGCAGAAGAAACTCAAAACAAGTTGGCAGGAATGGGGTGGAGGCCATGTCTGACCACATCCAGCTTCACTAAAGAGAACAAGAATCTAACTGTTCAGCAACACAAAGACCATTTTTATAAGGCAAAGATCACACATGCCTCCTCCCTCCAACCTTCTTTAATCTATTCTGACACCAACCCTCCCTCCCAGCGTGCTCTACTCCTCTGCCGGGTTCCATAGACCATTGCAACAACACAGGACAATACTCGTAATTATGAGGTTTATTAGGGAAGATAACAGGTTACAAGTCCAGATAAGAAATGTTAACAATGCATTTCTTTTGTCCACAGCCATGCCCACAAGCATGCCATCTACTCCTTGATCTCGCAGCAACACATCTTCTTGGCCTCTTCCCTGGTCAGGCAAGTGTTACAAAGTCCCTTTGGTGCTAATAAGTGCCCCAAGAGCGCTACATTCTGCAAGCTGGCCCCCAGCTCCAAGACATCCAACTTGATTCTCTCTGTGGGCCTCTAAATCCACTCTGTTTCATGTAACCAGTGCCAATATCTCTGATACTGCTATTGATTTTCTGTGCAGGGATAAAAAACACCCTCCAATTTAAACTCTTCCTTCTTGATAGTCATGAGATTGTTATTCCTATTTCTGAGATGGCTTACTTCACTTCCAGAGGAATGACAAAAGGGACCAATCCCCACATTGGGGTCTGACACATCTTATTTGCGCAAATGCACCCATTCAGTCATTTCAAAAAGTTACAAATATTTTGGCCTTAGTTATTCAATTGGACCACAATGTCCATGAGAGCTAGAGTACTGTGTTGAATATCTATCATCAGAATGTAAGACCATTTCAAGAAGAGATGTGGTCAAAGCTGTGGGATGCCAGCAAGAGCACCATACTTGAAGAAATAGTTGTTAAAGACAGAGTAAAAGACAGCGAAAGTGGATATCGTTTGGATAGGTTATTGATGGGGGAGGAGGAGAGGGAGGGAAGGAAAAGAACATATATGGAGGATATAACAGGATATTGTCATTGATTTCATTTCTTGAGACAGG
>NW_022107431.1:53185957-53190583 GCF_000313985.2 Echinops telfairi | reverse complement strand
GCTTGACACAATGGATGCATGTATGGATTGTGATAAGAATTGTATGAGCTCCCAATAAAATAATTAAAAACAAACAAACCAGGAAGATTGTAAAGAATAACACAGTGGCTGCAGCATTGGGTGACACACAGCGACACTTGGGGAGTTGGCGCCTGCTCAGCAGTGTTTGGATCTGTTACATATCAGAGTGGCGGCTACAGACAAAACTGATTAAATGGCACCGAGCAACCCTATCTTTTTGTAGTTTGATAGCTCACTTTGTTTTGTTACTGAATAATATTCCATTGTGTGACTATAATAAGCCACCATTTATCTATTTGTTTGAATATCTGTGTGTGTTGTTCATATGCATGCATATATATGTGTATGTTACAATCCATTTGTTTATTTATATTCTCTTCATCCCTACTTCCATTCCCATTACATTGAGCTCCACAAGTGTAAAAGGTATGGCATATTGAATTTTGTATCTCCAACGAAAACTGCACGCTGTGGGTTAGGCTTGGAACTGCTAAGATCTGTAGTACAAAATGAAAGAAGAAAGATAAGATTGTCTGGTCTTATTAAGATTTCTAAAACATTTTTAAAAAGACTTATAATCTTAAAAACCCTATATGAGATTGCTCTGAATTGGAATTGGCTCAATGATAGTGTGTTCAGTTTTTGGCTTAGTGAAAAAGACAATGCTTGTTATGAGAAAGTACAGTGCAAATGTCAATTGAGGAAATTACAAACTATCCCCTTAGACAGATTTTACACAAATGGAATCACACATAAGATCGTGCTTTTACTTTAAGAAGATGGAGCGACACAGTGGCTTCAACCCCAGGCTCGAGCATAAAAACAATTGTGAGGAGGGCGCCGGGCCAGGCAGTGTTTTGTTCTGTATCATAGGGTCGCTATGGGTTGGAATCAACTTGATGGCACCCAACAGCAACAACAACTATAGCATGTCTGGGTCTTTAAGTAGAACAAAGCGTTTGCACTCTACTATTAACCTCAAAGTTGACCATGTGGGCTCACCCAGCAATGCTGATAGGAGCTCTGGTGATTTAGTGGTTACACTTTGGGCTGTGACCATGTGTCCACCTGGTCGGCAATTCAAAACCATCAGCAGCTCTGCAGAAAACTGGCTTTCTATTCCCATAAGCAGTTAGAGTCTGGGAAACTCACAGGGATGTCACTATAAGTCAGCATGGACTCGATGACAGTGAGTTTGAACAATGCTCATGGTTCAGTGATCTGCTTCCTTAAGGATTCCAGCCCAGTGCTAGCCGGTCACCCCAGTGCCATTCAGGTCACCGCCAGTTTATAATGTGGGTCATTTCACTGCACTAACGAGTTGCTGTTGAGTTGATTCTACTTCATGGTGACCTCATATATCAAAGACAAGAACTGTACTCCGTCAAGTTTTCATGGCTGTGATGTTATCAGGCCTTTCTTCCAAGGTGTCTTTGCAAAGGTGGATTTGACCTGCTGACCTCCAGGTTAGTAGTCAAGCACTAAACTATTTGTGCCACCCAAGGATTCCTTTAAAACATGTCTACCTGATTTTGTTCTTCTCATGAATGTCTCAACTTTGGTCTTTGTGTTTGACTAAAACCTCAAACTGTAGTTTCATCTTAGACTTTAGAAGACTGTCTAAGTCAAGGTCAGCTGTCTAAGTCAAGGTCATTTCAGGCATACCTGGACTAAAGCAGTCGGAGACCCACCATTACCTCTAATAAATGTAACAAGAGCGGTGTGGGGAGGGAGGGAAGGAGCTGATACCAAGGGCTCAATAGAAAGTAACTGTCTAGAAAAGAATGATAGCAACATATGTACACATATGCCTGATACAATTGATGTATGGATTGTAATAAGCATTGTAAGAACTCTCAGTAAAATGATATAAAAAACAAAAAAAGATCGTGCTTTTAAAAATCTATTGATAAAAATTTTATTTTTTAAAGGCAGTTAAGTACATGCACATGAAATAATGGTATAAATAGTATAGATCTTGTAGGCACACAAAATTAAACAGACACCTAGATATTTTTTAATCTACCAAATAAATCTTGTGAATGTGTTTCTAAGTATTATTTTATCATGAGATACTATCTATGTCTAATGTTTACTTATAAGAAAAAAAAGAAAATGGGAATGAAGATCATTCAAATAAAAAAGGAAATTATTGTAAGAATTCTAATTCCATCTAGGTTGAAAAATATTTCAAGAGATACGAGGGAGAAAAATAAATTTACAATTTTGTTTGGTGAGGAGACTACTCTAAAGTATGCTCTTAAACCAAACTTTGCTTTTATCACATAAAATGTCACTCTGACTTGACCAGATTGTTGATACCTTTGTCTTGAAGTATGTCTTGAAGAGCCAATGCCAAATAGTCACCTAGGTCTTTTCTCTTTTTCTTCCTTTCATTCCCTATTTTATCACCCAAGAAAGACAATTTGTTCTGATAAGCTGTTGCAATGGTGAGTATTATTTGTAAACTTAACTTGATTATAGTTCCCAGTGATTTTGTCAAACACTGCTGTTCCATAATATAATCTAATGTGATATAATCATCTTCATAATGTAATTTAATGCAATTTAATTAATTAATCAGCTGAAAGGGAAGTTCTTTAAGGCTCAGTTACCCTCAGACTCTAAATAGCTATTCTTCCTAGAGAACACAGATTGGGACAGTAGTGTTGATGCTAACTTAGTATTTATTGCTTAGTGTTTTTTTTAAGTAATTGCAAATCGATAAAACTGTAATACAAGTTTGTCCTGGGGTAGAAAGGAGGAACCAATTACAAGAATCTAAATATTGCCTCCTCCCTGGGGGATGGACAGCAGAGAAGAGGGAGGAGGGAAACATTGGACAGGGTAACTTATGACAAAACTATAATCATTTATGAACTATGAAGGGTTAATGAGGGTGGGGGGAGTGGGAAGGGAGTGGGAAAATGAGTAACTGATATTAGGGGCTAGAGTGGGAGGCAAATGTTTTGAGAATAATGAGGGCAACAAATGTGCATATGTGCTTGACACAATGAATGTATGTATGGATTGTGATGAGAATTGTACGAGCCCCCAATAAAATAATTTTTTTTTAATTTAATCTTACAAGAGAGTTGACTAAAATGCAGAAGCATTTGTAGAATACTTAATGGACAATTTTATTTATAAAACAAAAGACATTATTATTATTATTTTAATCATTTTATTGCGGCTCTTAGAGCTCTTATCACAATCCATACATACATTCTTTGAGTCAAGCACATTTGTACATATGTTGCCATCATCATTTTCAAAACATTTTCTTTCTACTTTTCCCCTTGGTGTCAGTTCATGTTCCCCTCTCCCCCACCTTCCCTCCCTCATGAACTCTTGATAATTTATTTTTTAAATGTTTTTGATGTCTCACATTGACTGATATCTCCCTTCACCCACTTTTCTGTTATCCATCCCCCTGGGAGGGGGTTATATATAAATCATTGTGATGGGTTTCACCTTTCTCCCCACACCTTCCCCTTACCCTCTTGGTATTGCTACTCTCATTATTGATCCTATGGGGTTAATCTGTCCTGGATTCCCTGTGTTGTGAACTCTTATCTATACCAGTGTACATGCTCTGGTCTAGTTGGATTTGTAAGGTCGAATTGGGGTCAAGATAGTAGGGGGAGGAAGCATTAAAGAACTGGAGGAAAGTTGTATGTTTCATCGGTGTTATACTGCATGCTGACTGGCTCATCTCTTCCTTGTGGTCCTTCTGTAAGGGTTATATCCAATTGACTACAGATGGGCTTTTGAGTCTCCACTCCTTACTCCCCCTTATTCACATTAATATGATTTTTTGTTCTGGGTCTTTGATGCCTGATATCTGATCCCATTGACATCTCATGATCACACAAGCTGGTGTGCTTTTTCCATGTGGGCTCTGTTGCTTCTCAGCAAGATGGTCACTTTTTTATCTTTAAGACCCCAGATGCTATATCTTTTGATTGCCAGGTACCATCAGTTTTCTTTACCACATTTGCTGATGTACCCATTTTGTCTTCAGCAATTGTGTCAGGAAGGTAAGCATCACAGAAAGACAGATTATTAGAACAAGGTGTTATTTCATTGAGGGAGTACTTGAGTAGAGACCCAACGTCCATCTCTACCTTAGTACTTAACATATAAATATATGTACATAGATCTATGTCCCTATCATTATATATAAATATATTTACATATGTACATGCCTGTATTTAGACCTAGTCCTTTCCCTCCTAGTTTTTTCCTCTATTTCCTTTTACTTTCCTCTTGTCCTGCTATCATGTTTGGCCTTCATTCAGGTTTCAGTAATTCCTCTGGGCTATATAGACCTTGATTAAGCCCCAACAGGCTTGCTATTCCCTCCTCGCCATCGATTTTAGATCACTTGTTGTTCCCTTATCCCTGGGTTGGTTGACACTCCTCTTCCTTTCCCCCACCTTCCCCTCTCCAGTGTTCCCCCAGGAACCCTCAGTCCCATTGTTTTCTGCTTTGAATTGTTTATCCCGCCTATCTTATCTAGACAGACATGCAGAGACAATAATAAGCACAAAAAACAAGACAGAGCAAAACAAAGCTACAAAAGAAATAAAAATTTTAAAACAA
>NW_022107431.1:53182138-53184573 GCF_000313985.2 Echinops telfairi | reverse complement strand
TTTTTTTAATTTTAAAAAATGGACCTATTTAAAAAAAGGCGATCATAAACTACTCATAGTTTGTACTGGTTAGTCAGTTTCTGGAAAGGAACATCATGCTGGGTTAAGTAGGGGGTCATCCAAAAAGAGCAACCCCCTCCAGGAGGTGGATTGACATGGTGGTTGCAACAATGGGTTCAAGCATCACAATGGTGAGGCCAGAGCAGGACCGGGCAGTGTTTTCAGCAGTATGAATAAATGCAGACCCCCTGGCACCTAACACATGCAGTCTGATAGAAAAGTCTGATGATGCAGGGTTAAGCTGCTTACCAAAACGTCTGTGGTTCAAACCCACCAGGTCCTTCCCCAGAAGAAAGATGTGGCGGTCTTCTTTCATGAGCCTTACAGCCTTGGAAACATGTGGGGCAGTTAGTTTTACTCTGTCCTATAGGGTGCCTATGAGTCACCAGCAATTTGATGATGGTGGGTTTGGTTTTAGTTTTGTGTTTAGTCAAATAGAGACATAAGTTAAAGTACACAATATGCTAGGTGACTTTGGAAATGATCATAGAAGTTATCTGCTAATAAATTAGTTCATGTATCCCCACAGACATTAAAACAAGGATCTATAAAGTGATTGCCCTTTTGTGTTGAAGTTCTGTTTTATTAATTTCCAGATTTATGCTGTAACTGTTACATATAAATGTCCAAGGAAGCTAAAATGAAATAATAATGTTTGCATGAAGAACAAATTCTTAGTAGACACTTGGCTCTTTGCTGTGTCTCTCTAAACATCCCTTTATGAAACCTCCCATTCATGAACACCAGTGTGTTGGCTACAAGCCGTTAAAAATGGTATTATAGGATTCAGGTTAGCCAATGAGGAGAACACTTGTCCAAAGTTATGTTCTGCTTGGGCTCAAAGGCTTTAGAAACATTTGAAAATGAAGAGATACACCGACATAGTCTTTAGGGTGGGTAGATTTCAAAGCGTGACTGAATGTGCTTTGATTTATGATTATTAATTTAATGATGCCACCATGGCCTAAAGTGTTTACTTTTCATCTAATTCTGATTAAAGCATTCATTTTTCATCTAGATCTGATGAATATGTCCAATATGGAAAAGAAAGAAAAGAAAACATATTAAATCACCTAAGAATGAACATCAATTTAAAGGTATTTGATATATACTCCAGAAATTTCATTTGAGGTCTTGCCCACAGCAAACCTTGCTTTATAAAATATTCCTTCAGATCCGCCAAACCTTAGAATAACCCTTGTAAAAACCTCAAATATGGTGCAGATAAACAGTGGCAGGCTTACATAAGGAGACATCCTTGCCAAATGGGAGTAAAAGAAGACAAGAAGCCTGCCTTCCACTAAGCAACATGTTCCAGGGCTCTCATGGCGGAAACACCATCATTCACAAAGTGGACTGGCTGCCAGCAAAAGTCGAACTTTCATGCTGGGCTCCCAAGGGAATAAGGGAAGGGTTAGAACCCTTCATAACAAGGGGGCCCCACATACCTTCATCATTCTCACATGCTGATATCTACGTTTAACTGATGTTGCTAACACTGTAAGCAGAGGATCGGTTACATCGCTACATCGAGCACACTGCTAGTCATGCACAAGTTCCTTGTTCTTGTTATTGGGTGTCATGCTGTCAGGTGCCATGCTGACTCACAGGGACACGATAAGCAGCAGAACTCAGCACTGCCTGGCCCTGCAACACCCTCCCAATTGTTCTCATGCTTGAGTTCATGGTCGCTCGCAGGCACTGGGTCAATTCAGCTTGTCAAGGGCCTTCCTCTGTTTCCCTTAATGAATGGTTATAGGAATTAATTACTTGTTGGTCTTCAGATGAGTTTATTTTAAAACTCTTTATTTCATGAGCAGGGTGGACACCACATGGTGAAACTTTCACCGAAACATCACTTTCTCCTAGGAAGAATTGACAGCCCACAGAGGCCATACATAGAAAGGACAAAGCAGGGGGTCAAAAATTAAGAACACTAACAGCAAACAAATTTTGGAGACTAGCTAAAAAGAGGGTAGACATATAAGTAGAGAAGAGCATGCTGATCATTCCACAATGAGTCAGGGAAACCATAAACTTCTATTAGCACACTTCTTCACGAAGGTGAGATTTCATAGGATATATGGGACAAAATTAATTTAGAACTTTAATCTCAGTTTCTAAGAATAGTCCAAGGGTTTAATGGGTTTGCCTTGGCGGCACTGGAGGGTAATTGTTGAAATGCTAACTGCATGGTGGGCCATTCAAATCTATCAGTCACTTCTTAACAGAAACAGGAGGCTAAGTTTGACAGCCTCAGACAGCCTATAAAGGGTTGCTTTGAGGCAGAACCCACTGGATGGCAATAGGTGTGTTCGGCTGGGTTCTCTAGAGAAGCAAACCCAATGATAGGCACACAAAGTAATTTTTTAATC
>NW_022107431.1:53173637-53181910 GCF_000313985.2 Echinops telfairi | reverse complement strand
TTTTGTCATGTCTTGCCCTGTCCGACGTTTCCCTTTAACAAAGTAATTTATATTGAGAAACTTGTTCCCACAGTTGTAGAAACAGGTAAGTACAGTTTGGTTTAAGTCCATGGTATTTCCTAACTCAAGCAGCTGCCAGGGATGATGAACCAGGAAATAGGAGACCACACTTGAGTGGAGATGAAGGCAGATAAGCGCAATGTCAGCAGGTTTGGCTTTGACCTCACTGAATGGGTCCAAGGTTGGCAGGCAGTGTATCAGGCCAGAGGTCAGTGAGACAGGCAGGATCCAAATCAGCAAGAAGGGACAAGCCCTCCTACAGTCTGCTTAAATAGGAGTCGGCCACATTCCCAAGGAAGTCCAATTGCGTCTGGGCTGAGCCAAGTTGCTGCAAAAGCCTAGTACTATCACAGTGGGGTTTTGTTTGTTTAATCGAAGGATCTCTAATGGTGGGCAGGTTCCGAGGAAGGCTGCTGACTACTGGGTTAGCAGTTCCAACCCACTAGCCTCTTTGAGGAAAAAGATGGGGCAATCTGCTCAGGTAGAGCTTTATAGCCTCAGAAACCCTAGAGATCCGTTGTATTATGTCCTGCTGGGTCTCTATGAGTTAGAATTGGTTTTCTTTGGTCTGGTTTGGTTTTATCAAAGAGCCTTGGCAGCACAGTGATTAAAGTATTCAGTTGCTAACAAAAAGGTTGGTAATTCAAACCCATCAGCTACTCCAGAAAGATGAGGCAATCGGCTTCTATAAAAAATTCAGGCGTAGACAGAAGGCTTTCTTCTCCTGTGAAGATTTGCAAGCTCAGACTCACAGGGACAGTTCCCTCCTGCCCTCCAGGGTCACTCGGAGTCAGCATTGATTTGATATCAGTGGAAGTGATGCCCCAGGGGGATGATTGATCATGTTCTCTAGCATAAAATGACAATGAGGTCTCTTGTGCCCACACGAGTACAGCTCCTTATCATGTATTTATTTGTTCTTAAAAATATATACCACTTTTCATTGGCATTAATAATTTTCTATTAATATTTCAATAGTCACATTTTAAGTGTTGCATCCTATTTTATTCTTTTTAAGAGTAAGAATTATTAAGGCAATTAATGAAAATAATTTAGTAAACAAAATTAGAAGAAAATAATAGAGGGAAATGAAGGTTGCTAATTAATTTTGATCTTTTTTGACAATATTTTCTTCTGAAATATCTAAATATCTATTAACTGGGGCTGAGTTAATAGGTTTTATGTAGCCTGTAGCTTCTCTGTATACTTGAGGCTAAGGAAAAAATACTGCTTTCTAGTCAATTCTGACTTACTGTATTACATGAGTTGAACATCAGTTATCAATGACATATTACTGAGGTAATCTAGATGCTACAAAACACCTTGTGTAATATGGGACCAAGACAGTTAAAGGCATCCAGATAAACACCAACCCTTAGGCTTTTGTATACACCAACAAAAAGATCGACCAGGTCTTGTTTATGATATGTAGGAGTCTGGAACTTGCTGTTGATATGTCAGAGTATTGACCCGTCCATTACTAACGTTTACAACATTTGTTCAGCATCTCTTCCCAAACTCTGTTTTTCATTTCTTTTGGAGCTCCCCAGAGGAGGAAAGAAAGCTTTTATTATGGAGTCATAATGAAATCAAATGAGATCATCCAATTAGTTATTTTTAAAAAAGGTTTGTCCAACCTACTCTGACTTACAGTGACCCTACAAGACATAGCAGGTGCGCCCCATTGAGTTTCCCAGGCTGGAGTGTTTTTAGAATCAGGCTGTCACATCATTCTTCTCAAGAGCAGCTGGTAGATTTGAACCTACAGCCTTTTGCTTAGCAGCTGAGTGTAAACCCCTGTGATATCATGTCTCATGAATTAGGTATTAGAGAAGATAAAGTCTATAAATCCAAGTGATTGTTATTTTTAAATAGCTTAGATGTTTTTAGCTTCTATTGTATACCTGAATTCAATTTGGCAACTTTCTTTTTCAAATCAGTTTATTAGGAGCTAATCCAGACATCAGACCATTCCATCGTTCAATCATATCAAGCTGTGTTGTCCAATTGCTACCACAATCAGTTCCTACCATTTTCTTCCTTCCTTCTTGATCACCTTGAAATCAACTTCCCATTACCTGCCCCTACCTCCCTTACCATACTCCCCAGGAACCCTTGTTCTATTGGTTGTCTCTAGAGATTTACCTATTATGGGTTCCATATACCAGAAAATATAGAAAACTACATAACTGAGGGTCAAGAAGGCTACCAACAATGATAAAATACAACAGAAATAAATCCCAATATGAAAGAAAAAACCCCAGAAACCAGATCAAGCACAAAATGTATCAGAAGGGAGCTCAAGTAACAGGTTTTAGCCATTCAAGTCAGATCTAGCATTTTAATCTACTATCGTCATCTCTCCAATATTCTCTGTTTTATAATCAGATTATTCCCATTCCTCGTTTATAGTTAGAGGGAAATCACTGGAGGCTTATTCCCTATGTAGATGCTGCAAGTGTATTTTGGGCTTCCACTGTCATCCATAGCCTTCTGCACACCAGTATCTCACAGTTTATCCTCTGATATTATTCCCTCCTTCAGAATTGGATTATATAATTTACAATCCTTGGATCAAGGATGTTGGTGTACTTTTTCCATAAGGGCTTAGTTGGGGGTCACACTTAGATGGCTTCTTATTTGGAAAGAAGCCTGTAAGACCCCAGATGCTATTCTTTTTGATAGCTGGGCACCATCTAATTGCTTCACTATACTTTACTATAGCATCTTCTGTATTTCCTTCATGAGGGTGAGTATCTCACAGGGCTATGACATAAGAACTAATTTTTCTTAGATTGGAGCTATGATTAAGTACAAGCCCCAAATCCATTCCTGAGTGTGTGTTTTTTATCTGCCTCTGGTTCACTTTCGAGACATCCTTGTTAATTTATGGTAAAGAATCGTATTGATCATCTCCCTGGAATTGAAGGACCTCCAGTTTATAGTGTCATTGATTAGCCCATGGTAGTAATTTTAACACACCATTGAGAGAGGGAGATTGACAAGTGTAGGCTAACTACAGATCGTAAAACATGGATTGTTCACCTGTACAGAAGAAATCCTCACATGACCGGGCACTATTTGTACTAACAATGGTATTTGGTGGTTAGGCCAAGCTTACAATAATATTCACTGACAGTGTCAGACATAGGTCTGCAATTTGGCAACTTTTAATTGAGTAGTTACTTGATATAAAACATATAGTATGAAGGATAGTGAGAAGATGGAAAGAAGTAAGACCAAGTCCCACTCTCAGCGAAGGAGGGCAAAATACAAATGTCTGACTACAGAACAGTTAAAGCAGTTTAATAACTGAGCACAGCAGAATCCCAGGAAGCACAGAGAAGGCAGTGCCTCTCCGCTGTGATCGAGTCCATTCTGACTCATAGCGACCCGAAAGGTCAGGTGAGAATTTCTCCCGTTGCAGATGGTGGTTGAGAACGGCTGACCTGGTAGTCTGAAACTGCTGACCTGTGGTTTGAACTCCTGACCTTGTGGTTTGCAGCATAGCTCGTAACCCACCACACCACCAGGGATCCTATTGACTACACTAAGGTAAGAAGAAAATGGAAATAATTAATGATACAGTAGCATTGTATCTGGTCTGAAAATATAAATTGAAAGTTCATCTCTGTAATTAACATGAAATCAGGCAAAAGTCAAATATCTACTCTGGGATTAAATATTCATAGTTATACATGTTTTTATGGCAGATTAACATATTTCCTCTACCAGTGAGTTTTATTAAATCTGAATTCATCAGTTATTTTATGGTTGATATATAGATCTATTACATGGATACATTTGGCAGCATTGTTCAAATGGGTGGAAATCAACTTCAGGGCAAGAAATTTGGTTTTGCTTTTTTTTTTATCATTTGATTGCTCACTTTAATTGGGGATATGAAGAATAAAGGGGCCTTTTACATTTCTTTGCTGTATTTGGAAAGAGATTGAACTATGATTATAATAATTTTTTTTAATCCAAATATTTTACCCTCAGATGTTCCTTTCGGGACTTTCTACCTATTAAAACCACTTCAGTAATTGTCTTTCCAAATAAGGGTCAAGTACACTTTGCGCAGCAACAAAAGCTGTTTCCAGCGGTACTTTGTCCTGGCTAGGAAAAGCTAGCTGTCCCTCCTTCAGTGATGGGAGCCAACAGTACAGTCTTGAATGCGTGTTGTTCTCAACAGTCTTACAATAATGTTGCTCTCCAAAAGTCCCGCCACAATCTTTCCTCCTAGAAGTTTCAAGAGCCTGGTGTGGGATATTGGGTTATTGGTAGACTCTGGAGAGCAACACATATTGAAAGTGATGCATTCAGCTGCCATCTTAGAGTGGGACACTGCTGTTTATTCCAGTCAGTTCCAATTTATAGCAACCCTGTAGAACAGAGCAGAAAGTTTTGCAAGAGCCTATATCTCATCTTTCTCCCCTAGGAGCAGCCGATGGGTTTGAGCCACTGACTTTTCATGTTTTATTTTTATTTTAGTTCTTGTTTATTATTCTTTTCATTTTTGTTTTCTATCAGTTTTAAGTGATTTTTTTTACTATGAATGAACTTGGCAGTTTACATTTCAAAACAGTATCTCTGCATTCAACCATCTAAACCACTCATCAACACCCCCAATCACCACCTATATGCATTCCACCTCTCCTTCCCTTGTCCCTCTTGTGGCCCTACATCCTGCCTGTCATCCAAGTCAACACCTGTCAACCCTCTTATCCATTGCTTCGTCTTCCCACCCTTGTGCTTCCTTTTGGTATGCAAGCCTTTGTCTTCGTTTGTGTCCTGATGGCAGTGGGGTCATACAATATTTCTCTTTTTGTGATTACTGAACTCACAACATATAAAGCTCTCCAGGTCCGTCCATGTCATGAGGTGCTTTGTGATTTCATCATTGTTTTTAGCACTGCGCAGTATTCCATTGTGTGTGTGTACCAAATTACTTTATCTATATTTATGCTGATGGGCATTTGGACTGTTTCCAACTTCATGTTATTGTCAACAGTGTCAAGATGAACATGGGATTGCATATGTCTGTTCATGGTATGGCTCCTATTTAATTAAGGTCTATACCCAGCAGAGGGATGGCTGGCCCATATGGAATTTTTATTCCCAGCCATTTGAGGTAGCTCCATGTCATTTTCCACAATGATGGTACAAAGCTTCTGATCTAACAGGAAACCCACTACACCACTAGGGCTCCTCTGTTTCTACTTAAGTAGAAACACTATGGGCAAAAAATTTAGTTGCTATATTACCATGGCTTAAGATGGTGAATAAGTGTTTTGAGCCTGTTCATACACCAACTATCTTCTAGACTATAAACATAGCTTAATATATTAGCCTCCGTCTTTCTAAATTTATACAAATGTGAAATTCTTCCAATATAATCTGTCATTTAGTGAAAATTTGATCTAAAAATTGATATCGGTATTTTATAATCTGTTGAAAGCTTGCAACTCTTGCTAAGTCTGGATAAGAGGAATCAACAGAATAGGGACATGGTGCATCAGGCTAGGTGGTCTTTTATCACATCCTTCTACCTCACTCGATATTTCTTGGAGCACCTTTTTTTTTTTTGCAGTACCTTGTTTTCTATTCTCTTAAAAATCCCTCCAACGAAGTGCACCTCATCCACACTTGACTCCCCATTTAGCTAGAGAACACGGAACCATGGCACTACCAGGGCTCCTAATCTGCGACTTCTGCAGGCCCAAACCCTAAGCTAGCACAGGTGCAAGACACACTAATAACCCGAATCTCTGATTTAAGGTTGGTATGGGTACTGTTAAAGGAGCCCTGCTGGTGTCGTGGATATATGTTGGACTGCGATCGGCATGGTCAGCATTTTGAAACCACCGGCTGCTCCAGGAAAGAAAGATTAGGCTTTCTATTTCAGTAAACGGTTACAGTCTTAGAAGCCCACAAGCGTTCACTGTGAGTCAGCATTGACTCGATGGCAGTGAGTTTGGTTTAGTTTTGTGAGTAACGTTGGTCTGATTACTTTCTGGCATCTTTCAATTAACGCTTGCTGGTATTTCATGAGAGTACTCTCAGTGGAAGCACTTGTTCCCATTCCTGTGGACTTGTACTTCCCTGCCTTTCTTCCAAAGTCAATTCACTTATCTTGCCAACATGTAGGACAGACACGCTGTGTGATGTGCACCCCACAGAGGGACAAGGCCTGGGAGAAACAATGATAGCTTATTCTGGAGAGTCCCCAGTGTGTTCACAGCTGCGACGCTGCAGCCCTCTATGCGCCGCGCGTCCTGTGTAAGAAAGCTCCCTCACAACGCCTTCCTCCTTCCTCTGGGAAAATCTGCACGTGGCAGAATAGAAGCACCAGCATCGAAGCTAAATGTTATCTAAGAGCAGCAGCAAAAAGTAGTGAGAACAACTTCTAACTAGGAAAACTTCTCATTTGTTTCATAATGATATTTCCATTTTTTTAATCAACCATGGGAAAATCATGATGTGACAACTCTATTCTTTACATTTCATAATGTTTAGCAGTGTCATACTGACTTGGTTCTGACAAGCTTCTGGTTGTTAATTTGGAAAACCTTACAGATTGCAACATTTAGAGCAACCTCAATGATCTTTCTTCTGGAAATCAACAGTGTTTGGGGTTTTTTCAGAAAAATAAAATTATTGTTAGATAATATAGCCAGAGAAATGTAAACAGTGTCCATGATTTACTTAATGGATAATTCTCCTCTCTGCAGTTGGGTATGGCATTTATATGGGAACTGGTCTATGTTACTTCGAAGATACCTTATTCCAAACTACGCCAAGCAAAATACTCAGCTCTTTTAGACTCCAGGGAAAATTTTCACTTGTTTCTGGCTGAAATATAATTAATACCATATCCATGCATGGTTTGTGGGGTGGGTGGGTTGCCGAAGGTTGAGACCAAGAGGTAGTATTTGGATGAAGCCATTTATTCATGTGCACTTTAAGTGGCTGCGGTGGTAGAAATTTTTATAGCTGCATACATATTTCTGATGCTGAACAGCTACAAACTCTAGTCTATTTTTTTTAATCACGGCTTTGTAAGAGAAAGGAAAACAATCCAACTCAAAATGTGTAGGGAGAACCTTAGGCCATTTTATTTCCATGTTGCAAATGAGCAGCAAAAAAGAACCACTCTAATCGATCAAGTCAGAAAAGTTGCTTCAGAAAGTTGTCTAAAACTGGGTGTATTTTTCAGACTTGACAGCTTTCATCATGGAGACAAATTTCAACACTGTAACCTTGAACTTCCTGAACAGTGCTCCAAACAGATCAGCTTTCCTTTTATTACCGTGTTTTGAATTTTTCTCAACTGGCACTGCAAATATTTTAAAGCATCTATTGGTCCAATCAGGCTTTTACTTGTGTTCATCTGTGTTATCCTGAGACTGTACATTACTCAAACTGAATCATCAGTTCTGGGCTCCAGGAAAATCCAAGCTCATTTACATGCATGTGGCAACCAGATTCTCGCTCTCTGTTGACTCACCAGGACCACTTTGAGAGATCCAGGGAGCGAGGAGCCCTGGTAAAGTCAGGGCAAAGAGCCCTTCCTCTAATCCCTACATTGTCCAAGTTCATCTTTGGCCTTATGAAGAGAGGCTTTCTCATCAGTTTCTTCATCAGCAAAATGGAAATCACCCTAGTATTATGGCACTTAATTCTGTTTTCTTTTTTAAAGTGCTTTGAAGAGGAGAAGAGCTGTGTTTATTTTGCTTAGTAGTTTAAATTCATGGGATCAGAAAATGACACACCCTGTGTTTGCTGACACGTCCTTATTGTCTGGCTCCACCTAGCCCATGGCTGACATGTTCAAATATATTACACCTGCTTATTGAAGACAGCCTTTGACTTCACTTTTAGTCTTCTAACTCAAAACCTTAATTTTTGGAAAATAGGATAAACTTGTCCTCAACTTATGGTACTCTTCTGATGCGATCATACATCAGTTCCGATGTAAGTTGAATAGTTCTTTGCTGTTTGTTTCACATTTTGCCTTTTGTCAGTATCTTTTTAAGTCTGACCTTATTAATAGTCAGAGGCTGGAAACATTATATAGAAACTTATACATATACTTTAATACACGCTTCTAAAACCCAAATGCAGTAACATGAGTAGATTCTGACTTACAGTGACCCTATGGGACTGCCCCTTATGGTTTTCTAAGGCTGGAAACCATTTCATCTCGCTCC
>NW_022107431.1:53161343-53172155 GCF_000313985.2 Echinops telfairi | reverse complement strand
GCAACTAGTGGTATATTTTAGTTAAATGTTCATTTTGAGTGTTATAAATATATGAAATTAAAGTGATACCTTTTAGCTTGACATTTTCCATTAGGTAGTGTTCAGGTTATTAGAAATAAGAATGTTGATCCCAAAATTTACTAGAAAAAAATATGAGAAAAGTATCACAAATGACAAAAACACAATAATAAAGGACTGAAAACACAATACAAGGGGGGTGAGGCAGGGGGGAATATGAATTTATATGATTTCTCTTCAGAACACTGGCTAATATCTAATTCATTTTTAACTGGTATGAAAATATTCCCAACTCTATTCCCTTCATGTTTCATAAAATGTTTGATTTCATTTTAAAAGCTGAATGTTCTTTCAATTATTACATGGGGCTATCCCACTGTCATTGTGTGGTGTGTGTGTGGTGTGTGTGTGTGTGTGTGTGTGTGTTTAACTGTAGGGGAGAGTATTCCTTGAGCTGTGCTTCATGAACCCGTGAGACTCCTTCTGGGGTGACACTGACTGAGTTCCTCAGTCGTGGAGAAATCCAGACCGAAGGGAAAGGGAATAGCAAACTAAGGTTGAGGAAATTAAGTGGACCGTCCTCGTGCCCTGGCTTTGTTTACACCGAGCATTCCATGCATTGCCATCCAGAGAGGAAAGGAAAAAGCGAATTCACACAAAAGAGTGCCCAGGCTCTGAGGTCCGCGTCGTGAAGAGCAAGAGAAGCCGAATGTGAAGAACCATTAATGCTTGTGGAATCGTGGGGCTTGTTTGGTTTTTAATTTTTCGTTCTGTGAGTTAGAGATGTTGTCAATGAGACAGGGCAGTCCTGCATTGCAGACATCTCTTACTTCCCAATTACTCAGTGCCAAATAAGCAGTGGGCCTCCTTTCAGAAGGTATGTCTACCAGCATTTTCCCTCAGCAATGGAGCTCAGCTTGCTTGATCCAGGCCAATTCCTGTTGCTCTGGCGGGGCTGCCCTCTGGCTAACTGATAAGAAAAGTGACATCTTTGGAGCACATCAATATCATGAGGCCAGAGACTCCCTGTTGAACTCCAGGGAAAGATACCCAGGGAATACTTTTCCATCACACAAACACTCTTTTGTGGTTAGTCTGAGGAAGCCAAATTGAGAGACTTCCTTTTACCAGAAAGTCACCCAGGACCAGGGACTAATTGGAGGCTCGAGATCAAAGATCTAAAATTTATAACTCTTACAATCCCCAGAGCAGCCCAGAGAATATTGAATAAGCATTGTGTTTTGACATTGCAAAAATCCCCTACATTACCAAGTTGACATGCAGCAGGTCAAATAAGAGTCAGCCAATGTCGTCCAAATTGAGTACCAAAGTTTGACTAAGCAAACATATTTACATCCATGCACGTATTTGTGTAACATTTAATAATAAACCCAACTCTACTCCTTAGTCTAAGAGAAATCTCACAGTTATCCTAGGCTTGAGGTGAGCTGTTTATTAAAGTGGGGTGGTATACTTACCTGGCAGGGGAGGTACCATGATCTTGAAGGTGGTTTTCTCAGAGTGAGGCTTACCTATTGCACTATAGGTGTGCTGATCTCTGTGATTTCCCCAAATGCGAGAAGCTTGCCTGCATAATTTGTAGTACTAGGGACTGAATTAAAGTAATAATAATACTTTATTATTATTGGGGATTATTATTATTATTATTATTATTATTATTATGGGGATGTAGAGAAAGGGTTAATGGTAGTACTTCCAACCATCCTCAATGTTCTTATGAAACATTTTTGAATATACACGAAGGCATGTTTGACTGATACTACCAAATTCTTACTCATACTTGGCTATTTATGAATCTCCAGAAATGTCTAATTAAAATCTTGGCGTTTTGCAGAACCTAAATACAAAAAGAGAATAAGTACTATATAATTCAGAGAAGAAAAGAAAAGAATATGTATATTCTTTTCATATATATATGCATACCAGATGCTTTACTTTTATATTCTTTGTTCAATTCTCACTGCATCTTGTTGGACTGGTATGGTTAGCATTTTATGGGTGACTAATTGGGAGCCCAGAGAGCTTTAGCAAGTTGCCTGCTCTGCATAATCTGCACGCTGACAGAGTCAAGATGCTGTTCTTCTCTACAAATCCAAAAATTAAAAGAGGATGAGCTTGTTTCTTTTGCTATGCGTTTGCATTTTGAGCTTATTGATGGATGTGGTTATTTATATATCACATGATAACTTGTGAAAAGCAAAACATGTTGACTTCAGTTGAATATTTTTCTTCCAGAAAAATAATATATATTCTTGCATGTTTTGAATAAAATGAAATAAGCCTGACACTTTTGAGTTTGAATAAAATATGACATATTTTTTAAGACTGCACATTTGTTCCACATGTTTTCGGAGAACTGTTATTCTGCTAACTGATGCACATGACAACAGGAGCGCCGTTTGGAGGAAATGATTGATTATCACACTGCAATTATATGTCTGTCTGAGTGTTCTGTCGATCAGTTTCTGACCCATGGTCAGCAGCATGAGGATGTGGAGCTCTTTCTCCAGGAACGGAGATGTGGTTACGTGGAACAACTGCACTTTCACTCCTTTCTTGTGATCTACAGCAGACCTGAACATGTGTCTGGATAGGATATTTTTTCTTTCTTTTTCTTGTTTTCCTTTCTACCCAACAGTAGTAAAGTCTCTCGCAAGGATTCCCCTTGGTCTCATATCATAAAATGAAACCTCATTTGAATAATGATAAAATATAAAAAATAATAATGATAAAATAATAACATCTCCTTAGCAAGGAGCACGCAGCTCTTTAATGGTACAAAGTGCATTCTCATAGGTCTGTCATGGCAAAATCTAGGATTTTGATTTTAATTTAGAACAAACCAAGTCTACGACCATCAAGTCAATTCCAAACTATGGCAACCTTTTCAGACAGAGGAAATCTGCTCCTTAGTGTTTCTGAGGGTACAACTACCAACACTTTGGTGGGACCACAGAAGAAGTACAGCGGGAGCGCTCTTTCGAAGTAAGGCTGCATCTCCTCAACTGTGGCTGTATTGTCAGGAGAGACCAGTCCCTGAGAAAAGACATGCTTGACAGAGGTCATCTGGAAAGAAGATGACCATTAACGAGATGGATTGACACAGTGGCTACAACTATGAAATTCAAAATAACAATTGTGAGTATGGTAGAGGACCAGGGAACATTCTATTCTGTTGTACATAGGGAATACCAGGAAAAGATGTTTACTTGTGTTTTATTGATTGTAAAAAGACATTCAACTGTGCGGATCATAATCAACTAGTGACGATATTTAAAAGAATGGAAATCCCTGAACACTTCATTGTGCTCATGCCGAATCTGTACATGAATCAAGATGAGATGGATTGACACAGTGGCTGTAACAATGGGCAAGTCTAACAACTGTTGTGAACCTGGTGCAGGTTGGGGCAGTGTTTTGGTTGGTTGTATATAGGGTCACAATAAATAAGAACCAACACCTAACAACAATAACATGAATTGAAAATGACTCCAGAGCACCCAATGACAAAACAGGCCAAACATGTCTACTTTAAAGACATTAATAACAACACGTTTCTACCCAACCCTCAGAGAACCACACCATGGACTGAGCACCTTGATGACTTTAGACACTGGTCTCAGAGGCAACATAGCATCCCCAAGGGCCAACCCCGAAGAACACAACATAGAAGCCCGACTGAATGAACTGAGCTCTACCTCAAAACGGCCTGCACCCTTGGGTTTAGGACTGAAATACTCTGATGGGAGAGGAATCAAAGGGTGGCCTCCCCAAGACTGTGGAAATGACTGTCATTAAACCTTTGGTGGCTTAGTGGATGGCCAATGAAAGGGAACACAGAACCACAATATATTTAATACCTCAATGCTCCCCTTGAATTGACCTAATAGGTTATAATCTGTTAGGCAAGGGTCTGCTCCTGTAAGAATTGACACAGGAAAATTCCCCCTACCACCGTTCCCCCTGTTCACTGTAAGCAGATGTCAATCAATTCAGAAATGAAGCTGTACAAAGCAGCAACTCATGGATTGTGGCCTGCAGTTGGATTGTACTCCCATAAACTCCCCATATCAACAGTATCTTAAATTCTTTGTCACTGGAAAAATTATTGATGCTTTCAATGTAATCGCCTTATACCCCAGGGGGGATGATTAACAATGTTTTTCTTTTTTTGTTTCTTTGTTGTTGTTGTTGTTTTTCTAAAGTTAATTATGGTGGATCCAATCAGATGATTCATGGTATAATATGATACTTGGTCAGTTGACCTCCCTCTTGACCCAGCCTGAATTTGCTCTGTGTGCAAGTATTTCTCAACTGTTCCAGAAAAGAAATTTCTTCTCCGGCCTTCTAAATATCAGTGGCGGTCTTTTCATTATTATGCTTTATTTATATTTTTATCTTTGTATTATTATTTTCTTCTTGCCAGTTTGGCTTGGCTTTGTTTCTTATCATTTTTCTTGGGTTTCCCAGGTTGTAAAGCACAGAAGGAATGGATGCATGGAGACAAGAACCAATGCAACGGTTTACTGGGAAATGTCGAAGGAGAAGCGGGGTGGAGAGAGTGAAGGGAATCGGGGAGCAAACAATGAATGCAGGAGCGGGGAGGGAACACTAGAACTAATTGTAGTGATGTATATACAATTCGTTTTAAAAGCAATTTAAACATTAAAAAAGACTGTAACAATAATATGTTATTGTTAGGTGTCATAGAGTAAAATGAAATCCTTGACAACTTCAAACTTTTCTCCATTTTTTGTGCTGCTGATTATTGGTTTACTTGTGAGGGGTTTTTGTTTTCTTTATATTAAGGTGTAAACTATCTTGAAGACCGTAGTCTTTGATCTTCACCAGTCGTTGCTTCAAGTCCTTTCAGAAAGCAAGGTTGTGTCATCTGACACAACCTGATGCTATGCGCGTCCTATAGTCCCGCATCTCAGAATATTTGGTTAGGACAAAGATTGAACCAGTTTGGTGAAAAGCTACACCCCTGACACAGGCAATTCCTTCCACGCAGCTAGAACTTCTTCCTTTATTATTACCATTGGTGTTTTATCATCTTCCATCTTTTGAAGTAGTTGTACATTTAACATGTCCTTTTGTAGAGTCCTTCTGTGTATTCCTTCCCTATTAATTTAATTTCCCACATCAAATGTTTTGCCCAAACTATCCCTCAAACAAGGCTTACAACTGAAGGCTTGAAGTTTTTTCTTCCATTCCTTCAGCTTGGGATATGCTGAACAGCTTGTATTCTCCCTTCCCGCCTTTCTAACTCCAGGTGTTTGCACATTTCACTACAATGCTGCACTTTGTCTTCTTGAACCACTCTTAGGACTTTTCTCTTCAGCTCTTTCACTTCATCCTTTCTTCTTTTCACTTTAGCTTCTCTACATTCAAGATGCAGGCATCCTCAAACTATGGCCCTTGGGCCCGCCGAGGACATTTATCCAGCCTGCCTGGTGGTTTTGCCCCATTTGATTTTTCACTTCAAAATAAGTAATGTGCAGTGTGCATAGGAATTTGTTCACCTTTTTTTTTTTTACTATTGTCTGGCCCTCCAACAGGCCTGGGGGACAGCGAACTAGCCCCCTGTTTTAAAAGTTTGAGGACCCCTGTAAGAGTATGTTTCTATCTACTCTGACATACATTTTGGTCTTTTCTTTCCATTGTTTTAATGACCTTTTGCTTTCTTCATGTATCATATTCTTTTTTTATAACCCTTTTATGACTGTAGAAACCTTTATCATATGTGTTTCCTGTAGCCAATTTATTCTCTCTTTTTTAATCATTTTATTAAGGGCTCATACAGCTCTTATCACAATCCATACATACATCAATTGTATAAAGCACATTTGTACATTCATTGCCCTCATCATTCTCAAAACATTTGCTCTCCACCTAAGCCCCTGGCATCATGTATCATATTCTTGAAGTCATTCCACAACTCATCTGATGTAGTTCAGTTATTATTGGTCAGTGCATCAAATCTACTCTCGAGATGGTCTCAATTAAGGTGGGGTATACTCACAGTTATATTTTGCCTAATGTTGACTCACTTTAATTTTCTTCAGCTTCAATCTGCACTGTCTATGAGCAATTTTGCAGTTGGTGCTCGTATTATTCTGACTGATGATATTAAGCTCCATTGTCCTTTTCCATTCTCAAAAAAATCGCTGTCATCTAGTCAATTCCAAGTCATAGGGACCCTCAGAGTGTAGTGAATTATGCTTAGGGATGATAACCACAAGGTCAACAGTTTGAATTCACCAGCCACTCAGAGAAAGATGAGGCTTTCTATTTTCATAAACATGTAGTCTTGGAAACCCACCACAACAATTCTACTGTGTCCTTTAAGGGTACTGTGATTCTCTTTCCATGAGCAGAGCCACTTTGATTCCTGTATATTCCATCTAGTAAGTTTCACTAGTATGTCTCCATTTTACAGATATTTCCAATAAATAGCTCATTGCCAAATTCTATCATTTTATTTCCAATGTGTTTTCTATCACTATGGTCATTATTTTTCAACTGCTTTTTCCAGCTTTTGCATTCCAATCACTGTTAATTACTAATGAACCTTGATTACATGTTTAATCAAATTCCGACTGCAAAAGTTAGTTAAAAATCTTCCATTTCATTATCATTGACACTAGTGGCTGGCATGTAAATTTGAAAAATAGTCACATGAACTAGTTTTCCTTATAGGTGCACAGATCTCTTTTCACCGACACTACTTTTCTTCAGCCAGATCTTGAAATGTGGGGTTTTTTAATTGATTTTATTAAAAAATTAAATGTCTTTTTTAATGGTACTTGTGACACCATTACTCTTCAATTTGTCATTCCCAGCATAATAGAATATATACTTGTCTAATTCAAAATGGCCAATACCCAATACATCGAAGAAGTGGATGGGCTTTGGGCCACTTCTCAAGTCCTCCTCAATGCAAGAACATTTTGTTCTAACAACCTGGAATTCTGTGATGCTCACCCTCCCAGCACAGTTGCTGAAGACAAAATAGGTACACAAGCAAATGTGATGAAGAAAGCTGATCGTGCCTGGCTATCAAAAGATATAGTATCTGAGGTCTTAAAGGCTTGAAGTTAAACAAGCAACCATCTAGCAGAGAAGCAACAAGCCCACATGGAAGAAGCACACCAGCCTGTGTGATCATGAGTTGTAGACAGGATCAGGTAATAGGCAACAGAAAACCACAAACAAACAAACCAAAAACATATTGTTATGAACAAGCGGGGGGTGGGGGACCGTAAGAGCAGAGACCCAAAGCCCTTCTGTAGACAATGGGACATACCCTCACAGAAGGGTCACAAGGAAGGGATGAATCAACCAGGGCTCAGTATAGCAATGATGAAACATACAATATTCCTCTGGTTCCTTGAGGCTTCCTCACCCCACTCCACCCCCCACTATCATAACCCCAATCCTGCCTTTCACTGCAGACTAGGATAGAGCATATACACAGGTACAGATAAGAGCTCAGGACACATGGGATCCTGGCCAGATAAACCCCTCAGGAACAGAAATGGGCATAGCATACCAGAGGGGGTGCGGGGGTAGATGAGGGGCCAAGAAACTACGGGGGAAGAGAGACAGCAATTGGTGTAAGATATTAAAATAATAATTTATCATTTTTCAAAAGGTCATGAGGGTGGGAGGGGGAGTGAGGATAAAAAGAGGAGTGACACTAAGGGCTCAAATAGAAATGAGATGTTTAGAAACTAATGATGGCAACATATGTACAAATATTCTTGGTACAATTGATGTATGGGTTATAAGAGCTGTAAGAGCCCCCAATAAAATGATCTTTAAAAATTAAATGGCCAATACCAGTCTATTTTAGCTCACGAACACCTAGGATATCGATCTTTATTTGTTCCACTTCATTTTTGATGACTTCCAATTTCCCTAGATTCATATATGGTATAATTCACCTTCCAATTAGTAGCTCACAACTGTTTCTTCTCATTTAGATTCATGTCACATCAGTAAATGAAGGTGCTGAGATTTCTGCTTCATTCACGTCACCAAGGTTGACTCTAGTTTGAGGCAATAGTTCTTCTCCAGTCTTATTTGAGAGTTTTCCAGCATGAGGGACTAATCTTATGACACTCTGACAGACAAGGGTTTGCTACCTCTTTCTTCTTCCTAGTCTATTTTATTTTGAAGATCCACTAAAATTTGTCCACCACAAATACTGGTAGCATACTTTCCAGTCTCATAGCAACATATAAGCCATCACAGTGCGACAAACTCTCTAAAGGTAGTGCATAAGAATAATATAGCATCCCATGAATTTTTCTTAATATAAAGTACTAGTTTAACTTAAGTAGTAAAGAATAGCTGTCTCAAGTATTGTACTCTTTTAAAATCTATTTATATGGTATCTGATTGGCAACAATGACTCAAGATATTATGTGAAGGGGCAGCAAGTGTATGTTAACAGAGGATGAAGAACTCGGAGAGGGAGAGATTGGTTGTACCACTCAAAGAATTTAATTAAATTCAATGAATGGTACTTACAGAAATTATAGAATTCAAAAGTGTTTTGAAGTGCATAGTCTCAAAAACAATAGAATAAAAATTTTAATCATGAATTAAGCATATCTTATTACTCCTAAAATATTTGTTACATGGAATGCACATATTTAAAGGTATCTTTATTTATTATATGAACTATGTTATACATGTATGTAGATATATCTACATGATATATACATATATATATATCCTCCTGGTAATATTCCTTGAGTTACATGTTACTATTATTGTAATATCCATTCCTTAAATAAGAGAACTCAAACTCAGAGAAGCTGAGTGAAAAGCCCAAAGTTTTTCAGTCAGTGGTTTTAGGGCTATGTGAGAATCAAAGCCAGCCTCTGACTCTAAGCTCAGCGCTCCCCTTTCAAGTATGTGTTTATAATGTAGTGGATTATTTTCAATTTTATAAAAAGGTGTTTTTAAAGGAATTCACTGTCGACATATTAAGCTCAAAGCTCCTCCAATGCCATTGTTACATTCTTAAAGAGAAACACAAAGGCCTTGGCCCAGTAAGAAGCTATCCTCATTGCTGTTCCCAGTAAGGAGGATGGTTTATTATTTTTGGAATACAAACCAAAGTAAAAGAGCCGAAGAGTATGTTTTAAAAGTCTGCTATTTTTCACCCTCTAGCATCAGTGTAATTGGTCACTACGTAATAACAGTGTTTTATTCTTTTCCTGATTTGGGTGATGGGTCCTGGTTGCTCTGATTAGAAAAATAAGAAGTGGAAGCTCACGTCAAACCTCTTGAGGCTTGAGAGAGGCCTGGATGCTTCCCTTGAGCACGTGACCAAGCTTCAAACTTATGAATCAAAGTCAGCATCTCCGTTTGTATGTGTAAATGTAAAGGAAATTATATTCACCCACTCTGGTCCAATTGAAACATGGAGACAATGAGAAGATATATTAAGTGCGTCTAACTAGTCAAGATGGTGTATAAGCAAATTGATTGCCTAATTGTCTCTACATTTCCTAGGGGAAAACCTAGTAAGATTTCCAAAGGCCATTGCATGTAGATATAACTTTTTTCTTATTTGCTCTGGGAAATACACCCCGAATTGTCTGTGGTAGTACTGCGCCATTTTCTCTTGTTGGGGTGTCATTTCTCAGACTCAAGAGACTGCTCTTTTACTTTCTCAAAACCAAGCTCTGCCAAACAATTTTGAAAGATTTAACATTTATTTTAGGCTGGTTATAGCTTGAAAGTGAAATCCTGGCTAAATACTCATATAATAAAACTAAAAATAAAGCATCAAGGCTACCTTATTACATCAGATCCCGGGAGGACAAGAGGCCAGGCTGTCATTCTGGCACACGTACATAAATTTATATGGGGAATTGCATCACTAAGAGTCTTCTTTTTTGGTTTTGTTTATAACTAAACAAAACCCTTCTAATATTGAAGTGGCTTCAAAAATTTTGTGGAAAAAGGTTTGAACTCAAAGAGAAGGATAAATTTCCACAAATAGAGAGAATCCCTAGGACAGGGAAAGAACATTATTTTGAGATGGTGAGATCCTCTGGAACTACAACCATATTAAAAAGCCAGGCTCTATTTTTGTAATTTATATTTCATAATGTGGCATGGTCCTAAATATAGTTTGAAAAACCACTGGAGATGAGATAATGCTAACTATCAAAAATTAATTTTAATCTTAGAAAACTATAAGAGATAAAGGTGTTGTCTATAAGTGAAAATCTAGCATTTAGAGACTTAATGATACTGGTACCCTTTTCTGAGTCCCTATTCTTGGTGGTATTTGGAGCTCTGGTGGCATCATGGATACCTATAGGGTCACTATGAGTCAGCATTGACTCAATGGCTGTGAGTTTGATTGGGGTTTTGATTATTCTTTATAGCATTGGTGGATCAGTGTTAGAATTCTCACCTTCTATGTGGGAGACATAGGTTTGATTCCTAATGATTTACCTAATAAACAGCCATCAACCTTCTTGCAGTGGAAGTTGCTTGCTGCTATGATTTTGAACAGGTTTCAGAGAAGCTTCTAGATGAAAATAAACTGGGAAGCAAGATCTAGTAATATTCCTCAGAAAACTAGCCAATGAGACTTTCTACTCCTATAAAGAGTTACAGTCTAGGTGAGATAGTTAATGTTTATTGTGCCAACCTGGCCGATAAACACATGTGGGGTTAATTGAAGGGCAGAGGAATAAATGGCTCAGTGAGCCTCACCTTTTGGGTTCTCAGGTCTCTTTG
>NW_022107431.1:53152647-53159540 GCF_000313985.2 Echinops telfairi | reverse complement strand
TGTCCAGTTGCCTACAGTGGGCTTTGGGGCTCCACTCTGCACTCCCCCTCATTCACAATGATATCATTTTTGCTCTTTGATGCCTGATACCTGATCCCAAGACTTTTTACTGGAATAGAAAGCCTCACTTTTCTCCCCATGGAGTGGTTGGTACTTTGAACTGCTGACCTTGAGGGTGTTAGCAGTCCAATGTGTAACCAAGTATACCTCCAATTCTGAATAAACAGAGATTTTATTGATTATTGAGCAAATGTCCCAACTGAGAAAAACATTTTGCATTACATAAAAAAATTGGTGTTCAGAGAAACAGAATAGCTTTTCAATAAGTGATCTGAATAGAATTTACAGTCAGAGTTAATTCGTGGCTTTTGTTCTTTTTGATCTCCCTTGAGAGACCCTCAATTAATTTAGTATGAACTGATTGAAAGCGGGAATAAATTCAAATTTCAGATAAAATAATTTCCTTAGAAATTAAAAATGGCGGCACAGGACATTTATGTTCTCAGACCTAAGGTTATACCATTCCAGGTCAGCAACCACTTACCTCCCTTCCCCTTTCCTTTCCTTGATGTGCCACCTGCTCTGCCCTCCAGGATTATTGGTCGTGTCAACTCCCTCTTCTCCTCTCTGTTGGGTGCAACTTTACAACTGAGGACCAAATCAGGGCCTAATAAAGTTACTGCACCTAAAGACATGCACAAAACCCCCTTTAAGTTTAAAATGATCAGTTAATCAAGATGGGAAATGCAGGGCTTCATATTGTTTTGAGCTGGTACAGTCATGTCTAACGCAGGGAAATAGGAACAGGCAAAATTTATACAATGTGTGTGTACCAGAGCAATAACTGGAAAGGGAGCGATGACTGGTTGTGGTAGTTGCATAATATGTTGTCAATTTCAGAGGATTACAAGTGAAGGAGTGGAATCTAGTCTGTCAATTGGATCATAGCCAATGAGGCCTCTGTGTGGGCATGGTCTTCTCCTGAGAATTCTGGGAAATTCAGTATTCCTTCTTGGAGATGGAAGGTGCTATCTCTCTCTCTGCTCACTCCCTGGGAGACATTGCAGCTGACAAGACACATGGAACTACACTAGTGCCCTGAGCTGGAAAAATCTCATGGACCTACCCTGATGCAACCAGACCTCTGAAGCTGGTGAAGCCACGTAGGTAGAGACCCCTGCCAGCGCTGAGATGCTTTCAACGCCACTGGATCCAAAGAGTTTCTACCCACTGGCCTGTGATCATCCTGCATTTGGCGTCATTGCATGTGTTTCATAATTCTGAAGAAGACTTTATAGATTGGTATCGGACATGTGGGCTAATATCAGACTTACGGGCTTGGAATTTACTGGGTTGGGATGCTTTCTTAATGGACAATTGCACTTTATATAAAACTCTCTCTTATACACATATGAGTTTCTGTGGATTTGTTTCTCTAGTCTACCCAGACTAACACACAGGTTGAAGCCCTGGAATGGGAGAGTCAAAATCAGGTATAGTCAAAAAAGAGGTATAGGGAACCTTTCAAGAGATTTCTACCTGGATCCTGATGCAGGAGATCTGATTATTGCCAGGACTGTGGAGGGTGACAAAGATTCAAAGCTACATGGTGGGCTTCCATTTTGAGCATGGCACTGTGTTTTCTCAGCCAATCAAGACATCTAGTTGCTATGTCTCACACACACACACACACACACACACACATTACTGTTGTTTTCCAAGAAGGAAATGAATTTCCATCAGCGCTTTGACGCATAATTTTTCTTATTGCAGTTGGCATTTCAGACCAAGCGTATTTTTTTTTAAAACCTAGGTCTCTTCTGGTGTTACTTCACTAGCCATGACTGAACTGGTCTGAAGGCCTGAGGAAAATATAAAACATTATTTGAACATTAGTGAGTTCTTAAGTGTACAGGTTTCTAATAGAAATGGTGCCTGGTTATTATAGACTTTATTAGATGGAAATTGGTTTTATTTCTTAAGGAGAGGTCCCTTATTACATTTCTTTCATCAAAATGTTGGTTTTTATATGTGTGTTAGTCTGGGTAGACTAGAGAAACAAATCCATGGACATAGATCCAGGTGGTCACTGAGCAAGCATCTCAGGCTCCCTTTAACTTTCAGTCCCAGAGAGGAGTTTTCTTCATGTTTCCGGATTTTTTCCAGCTTCTGACAAAGGCCACTAGAGTTCAAACTTAAAATCCAAAGGGTTCCTTTTTCTTTAACTTCAATCTGTCAAGCTTGCCCCCACGCAAGTCCCCTGGAATGCAAATGTCCTGCGTATTCCAAAGTACTGGGTGGGACTTATCTTTCCAGAGACTTCTCTGCTGGTATATCCTAAACCCATCTAATGATCCAATTAATGGCTCCAGGCAAGTGGGTTTACAAGCTCTATTTTCATACTTCCCAAAATCATTTCTATACATCCTTATATCTATAATAATAAACATAAGAAATCAGTATAAACAACATAGAATCAGATACTAAACTCAATTCTTAAAACAGTCAAATTCAATCCTTATTTAGCTTAGCTAAATCCTGATCTAAACGATTCTATTTATAAAAAATATGGGATTAGGTCTCTGAAGGCATCAAAACAGAGCCATGCTTTCTGTCAGTTAGTTTGACCTTCTGTCAGCCATTTTCCTTAAGCAGTGTAGTTTCTGAGAAATTCAAATGGTGATTTCTACCTCTGAGCTCAAAATATACATTAACAACATTCATTTGTATCATTTCACACAGGAATAACCAAAGACTACAACCAAACAAAATCATCAAAGCTTTAACTTCCCATAATCTTTCCAGAAAACAACTCAGTAAAAACAAAGATATATCTGACTTCTGGCTAGTCAAAGAAGAAACACTAGAAACAAAGAAGATGAGACAGAAGTCAAATATATATCTACTTTCCATTTTTATTTGTTTCTCTAGTACCCCACTCCCAAGGAACCATAATGTGTTAGTCTGGGTAGACTAGAGAAACAAATCATGGACACACATATATGTATAAGAAAGATTTAGGTGCACTGCTGCCGCTACTGTGCCCCGGCTGGACCTGGCCTGCCCACAACCACAGCCGCAACTCTCCACCTGCAGGGACAGGGCACCACGCCGCGCCAGGGCGCTGTACCGCACAGCGGAGCAGGGCCAGCGCCACTTGCCCGACTACCGCGTCTTCTTAAAGAATGTAGCTGGATACTACATATCCCCCTTCAGGATATTCCTCTGAATGTGGCCTCCACAGAGACTGTGCTTAATATGGTTGTAGAAGTACCGCGATGGACAAATGCTAAAATGGAGATTGCCACCAAGGATCCCCTGAATCCCATTAAACAGGATGTGAAGCGGGTTATGCTGTGCTATGAGGCGAATATCTTCCCTCACAAGGGTTACATATGGAATTACAGTGCCCTCCCTCAGACTTGGGAAGATCCTCATTATAAAGATAAGAGTACAGATTGCTGTGGAGATGATGACCCCATTGATGTTTGTGAAATAGGCTCAAAGATTTTTTCTCGTGGAGAGATCATCCAAGTCAAGATCCTTGGGATTTTGGCTCTTATTGATGAAGGTGAAACTGATTGGAAAGTAATTGCTGTCTATATGAATGATCTGGAAGCCTCAAAGATTCATGATATCGATGATGTTAAGAAGTACAAACCAGGTTACTTGGAGGCTATGCTTAATCGGTTTAGATTGTATAAAGTACCAGAAGGAAAACCAGAAAACAAGTTTGCTTTTAATGGGGAATTTAAAAACAAGGCTTTTGCCCTTTAAGTTATTAAATCTGCTCATGAATGTTGGAAAGCATTGCTTATGAAGAAATGTGACAGAGAGGCTATAAATTGCACTAACAGGTATGTGATAACCCTTTCCGTTGCACTGAAGAGGAAGCAAGATCCTTAGTTGAATTAGTATTGACTTCATCAAATAAAGGAAGTAATGAAGAAGAACAAGGCCGGCACTTTCTTGGTAGGTGACTGATACATTTGGAAATCTGATATCAAGACTCCAATCATTCCTGTGCCCCCTCGTATTACAGATAAGCAGGTGTCTGAGCGTTTGCTGACTTCCTATTGAAACTCTCCTCCCCCTCCGCAAATTTTTTGAAATGTGTAGTATGTAAATAAACATTGAATTTTGGGGGAAAAAAAAAAAAGATTTATATACAAGAACAATTGAACATTGAGAAAACATTCCAGCCCAGTCCAGATCAAGTCCATAAGTCCAATATTAGCCCATATTTCCGATATCAATCTATATAGTCCTTTTCAGACTCATGAAACACATGCAATGACGCCGAATGTAGAAGATCACAGACCAGTGAGTAGAAAGTCTTTGGATCCAGTGTCATTGGAAACATCTCAGCGCTGACAGGGGTCTCTCTGTGGCTTCTCCAGCTCCCGAGATCTGGTTGCGTACATGTGGTTTGTCTTCTGCAATGTCTCCCAGTGAGTAGCAGAGAGAGAGAGAGAGGTGTCTTCCCCCTCCAAGGAGGAAGTACCAGATTTCCCAGAATTCTCAGGAGAAGGCCATGCCCTCACAGAAGTCTCATTGGCTATCTCCAGATTGACAAGTTAGACTCCACCCTTACACTTGAAATCTTCAAATTGACAAATGATTATATATCTACCACAATATGTTTTTCTGTATAGGAAGGGTAGATCTGGTGGATCTATGAAGACAGCAACAGGATTAATAATTACCTAGGAGCACAAAGGTGAGATGGGGGGAAAATAAGGTGTCAACAGCAATGGGTACAAGAAGGAAGAAAATATTCCAAAGTTGATTGTGATGATGAATGCACAACCCTTATAACTATGATTGAACGTTTGAATTGTATGGTATATTAATTATATATCAATAAATCTACATCTTTAATCTTGTAGATGCTTTCATTGTTGAATGAATGGACAAAAAATTCATAATTGAAAATATCATCAAGATAAGTAAGCAAGCACATTCTCGTTCCTGGTAGATAATTTATATCTTTAATAATTTTCCACTGTATTGTATTAGGCAGGTTTATGCTCTACTCAGAATTGTGAATATTTCTTACAATTCAAAACAGAAGAAAAAGGTTTATCAAGAAGCTGTAAAAAGTAAATTGGTTTCTATTCAACAGACAAGAGTTCCTGAGTGGCACAAACAAAAAGGTTGGTGTTTCGAGTCCAACCAGAGGCACCCAGAAGAAGAAAGGCCTACCTAATAATTTCTGAAACATTACAGCAATGAAGAGCCCTGCCCACAGTTTTACTCTGAAATCATGAGGAAACTGTGAGTTGGAATCTACTCAATATGAAGTGATTACGCAGCAGACAACAAACATACCTTGCATGTAGAGAAATAATATTTTCATCCACTCAAAAAGATTGCCCTCTTCCACTTCAATGCTGACGCTGAGCCCTCGTTGAACAACAGGTTCACTTGTGAATGCCAGGAGGGAAAAGATACAAGGAGCACTCCAAAATAGAGCATAAAACCCTTTGCCTAAAATAACAAAGTTAAAGTTCAGTTGGTATATGTTTACAAATTATGACTAGTTTAACTAGCAAAAAATTCAAGACCACATTGTTTTATCTATCATTATCTTCATAAAAGGTCAACCACAGATTATATCCTGACTTTTGCTGGTAGTGATTTTGGGCCACTACATGGTAAAATACCCAGTAAATCTCTGAGAACAAACGAGATGGTGCAATAAATAACAACAGTTCCTGTCTTTGCCCTCATGGGTCTCCCACAGTGCTCATTTAATGACATGGGTGCCCACCATCTTTATCAAATTTCAAAGTCCTGAAGTGTATAATAAAAAGGAATGCTAAGGATAGTGCAGAAAATTGTAGTGGGCTATGTGGCAATGCAAACTCTGTAAAGGATCCTTTAAGAGCCAAACCAAATAATACTTTATACAATAGATTTAAAAGGCATTTCAAAAAAAAAGAAAAAAAGGCATTTCAAAATATATAAACCCATTCTCAATTTTGTCAACTGTAAAAATAGAGGATTAGAATAGGTGATCAATCAATGATGTTCTATATTACTTGCTGTGCTACAATTTCTGGACTTAAGGGTGATTTGATTTAATTATTGGATGTGGGTGTGTGTTGTTATTGTTGCTTTCTATAAGAAAAACTGATGTTTCAATATGTTTGATTCTATTTCCATTCAAACACCATGGTGTGAAAATTAAGTTTTGAGCCCAACCTTTGCTTTTGAAAGGAATAAAGTCATCAATGTCTTCAATACCTTGAGTTATCCAAATTGGTTCTTCATTGATTGCCTTACTCTCCTTGACCATGTAGTCTCAAGAGCAAAACTTTACTATCATTAAATTATTTATTAACTTCTTTCCAGCCAGATTTTCATATTTTATTGTAACAAAGAGAACATTGAAACCTTTACATTCATATATATCATTCATTATCAATACAACAGCGTTTGGACAATGTTAACTAAAATAAAATTAATATCACTATTACTCATCAAAAAAGAAATTAACCTGGCCAATATGTTTCACTAAATAGCTTTGCTTTGAAGGTATTTTTCACTGTAGGGCAGTGATCATATATAGTCCACCAACAGGTTCTGGGCATGAACTAGCTGCTTTCACACGGGCTTTTTACATTCTATGTAATTAATCTTTCCAATTTTTATGGAAGTTTTCATCATTATTTTTAAAAGAATCAATGCTTACGTTTTTACTCTTTTTCAAATTATTTTATTGTCATTCATTTGGTTGGTTTCTCAAAGACAAGGAGACTAGAGAAAGAGGGGATAAAACATAAACCAGAAAGGGAGTTCAAAAGTGCCTCAGCTACTTGCTGAGTCACAGGAAGAAGAGGGCAGGGGCAAAGTCTCGCCAACTCTTGGGTCCAGATGTCTCTGGCCAA
>NW_022107431.1:53138453-53152126 GCF_000313985.2 Echinops telfairi | reverse complement strand
AATTTTTATCTGAATAAGTCTTTTGTGTATTCTTTTCTTTAGAAAAATTATCCTCTGCTTTTATTGCACACCTATAAAGAAAAAAAAGTTTATGTCACAAGGAGAAGACAAGAGTAACAAATATTGTTTATAAGTCACGTGGTCTTAATTTTTATGATCAATGTAATACCATTATGCATCTAATAATTCCTTCTTCCTTTAAAACAAATACAAATATATCAGAGATACCTAGCAAACCATTTTCTCATCATTGTGTTATTAACTAAAAAAGATTAAACTTCAAGAAGTTAACTTATGATATCAAATAACAAGTGTGAAAAAATGTTTACGTAACAGGTATTCATGTGTCAATTTTCAATACGCTCAAATTTCCACATTAAGATACTTGTGGTCTAATATAAAGTCTTACTTATATTTGGACCCAGAGCTTCCTATATATATGGTAAACTAGTTTACCATTGTGAGCTACAATTCACAAATTTACTCTGGCCACATTCCTAGAGAGATGATTATCTCTTTCTGTACTAGTTGTTCTTCTCATTCCCAAATTCTACAGGCTTTAGGACTTGAGACTTCAAAATGCTGAGTGCTTGAGAGAATCTCCTTATAAGTGTGCCTCAGCTTTTTCATTTCTGTCAACATGATAATGACTATGTGCCATTTTAGAAATGCCCATTTGCTTGTGTAAATGGTTGTTTTTCTTCTAGTGTGGAAGTGTGCGTCGTGGGCAGGACCCGCTGCATTAGGTTCTGGTTCCCAGGGACTGCTTTGAGGCCAGCTCACTGAATAATAGTTGCCCTAAAAATGTGGGAGGCTGTACCTGTGAGTTTGAGGTCAAAAGTAACTCATGTTTGCAAACTACCAAAACATTTATAGATATTCTGAAATCCCCAGTGTTTTGTCATTGGCCGGAATATGGGATGATAGTTCATTTTTTAAATGAAATATTTATGCAATGGGTTTTCTAGCAGCAAATGAAATTGTCTATATTAAACACTTCTCATAATAAGTAAACATATTTATTATATAATGGTTTTAAAAACCTAAAAGATACATGTAGCAAAGTAAAATTGCTTAAATGTGGCACTTTTATCCATCTCATTGTAACTGCTGCCAAATGATTTGATGGGCCAATGCAATTGGGTGCTTGAACCACTAATACAGAGGACTGGTCCGTTTGCCATTCCTCTGTGTATAAGAAAGCCATCTCCGAAGCAGAAACAGAGAGAACTCCAGCACCATCAAGAAAGAAGAACTACCAGGGAGCACATGTGAGATCCCTGTCTGAAGTGGCAGAGGCAGCCGAGGCCACAGCACAAAGATATGGCAAAGAGCAAAAGAACCATCCAGAGAACCGTGTAGAGCAGGTAAATTAAATCATGCATAGTAAGCATTTAATACATGGTAGATCAGATGATACTGATTAATATTAATTCTCATGGTTCAAAACCAATTTCCTTTTTGTAAAAAGAAATCGCAAAAAAAAGAGAAAAAATGTCCTTCATTATCACGGGAACACACATTCATTGGGAAGGCAGATGATATATACAGAAGCATTAAAAACACAAAGAGAACATTTCCACCACAGTTAGGTAATATTATGCATCATTTAATTGACCTTTATCATCCCGGTATTTATAGCGACATTATCACAGCACCGTCGTCTCCATTTTCCAAAGATAAGGCTGAGATGGGTGTTGTTGTCAGGTGCTGCCATGTGCAGTCAGCTGCTAGTGACCCCTAGCCTCCGACTCACTGCTGTTTGGCACCATTGGGGAAGCCATTGCATCAATCCACCTCCTTAACAATCTGCCTTTCATTTGATGACCCACCACACTAATGTTCTTTCCCAGGGAGGGCCCTCTCCTGAAATATGTCCAACCTATGAGAATCAAAGTCTCACTGTGCTCACCTCTAAGAAGTATTCTAGTTGTACTGCTTCCCAAGCAGATTTGCTACTTTTCTGGAAATTCAAGTTACTTTCAGTATTCTTCTCCAGAACCAATTCAAATGCACCAGTTCTTCTCCAGTCTTCCTTATGCATTGTCTAATTTGCACATGCATATAAGGCAATTTACCTTTACTATCACAGGTATTTGACGGGTAAGTAAGATTAGGCACATAGAGGTCTGGAACAGCAGATTTGCCTAATGTCAGACATTTAAAAACCTGTTTTTTGATTGCTGCTACAATGAGCTGGAGACCCAGTGACCTCGTGGTTATACGTTGGGCTGCTAACCACAACGTCAACTGTTCAAAACGTTCACCTACTCTGTGGGAGAAAGATGAGGCTTTCTACTCTAATGAAGAGTTCCGATCTCAGAAACCCACAGGGGCAGTCTACCCCATCCTATAGCATCACTATGAATCAGAATTCTTATAGAATTTACCTTAAGCTAATGAACATGATTTACTGTGAGATTCCTAACTATTTTTTTCATTTTGAAGGAAAATGCATACCTTTTCTTTAAAAATTAATGATTCTACAAGATCTCATTGTGCATTTTACTACAAGTAAATGTGTGGACAAAGACATTTCCCCTGAAACCTCACAATAGGTCTTTTCTGAAAAAAAGGCAAGTCAGTTCATTCAATTGAGGATATTTTGTAAGAGAGAGTAGAGAAATTTAGCTGTGGTCTACTGAGTCAATTTCAGCTTTAAGTTATTTATTGTCTAAACAAATCTGACTTTCATCATTGATTTGAAATGTCCCAATTATATAAAGTGTGGTAATTTTGCAAGTAACTGTATTTCTACTACCTTATTTTATTATCATCACTAATTCAGTGATGAATTATTAAATGCATAATAATTTTTGAAAACAACAAACTTATGTTGCCTGGTATAATAACTGATTAACAACCTGCAATGTGAAAATGACATTATCTTGCTTGCTGAAAGTGAAGAGGACTTGAAATACTTACAAATAAAGAACAAGGATTATAGACTTCAATATGAATTATATCTCAACATTAAGAAAATCAAAATCCTCACCACTGGATCAATAAGCAACAAAATAATGAAAGGAGAAAGTATTGGCATTGTCAAGGATTTTATTACTTGGCCCCACAATGAACGCCAATGGAAAATAGCAGTAAAGAATTCAAAGAGTATAGAACATTGGGCAAATATGCTACAACAAATGTCTTTAAAGTGTTAAGGCACAACGCTGTTATAGATTAATGTATTTACATAAGTGCACACCCTGTTAATTTCCCTATCTATGCCTTTGCTTCCTACAGTTTGCCTCTGTTTCCTTTTGCCTCCTCCCGCCCCACCCTCACTTTCCCCCTTCTTCCACCTCTTAGTGCTTCCTCTCCACTAGTGTGGTGTTGCTCTAATACTCACAGGATCTCTACTCTCTCATAGATGTTGGTTTCAATTCCCTAGTTGTTCCCCTGTCCATGATGCTGTCTGCTCAGCACACCCTTCTCCCCACCTCCTTCTTCCCCCTCTTCCTTCCGGGGCCATTGGCCCCATTGCCTTCTCTCGGAGCTTCCCTCCCATGCCCAACCCATGTAAGCAGATAAACCAGCTTTGTGCTAATCCGAACAATAAGAAAACATACGATTGAAAAAAGAAAAGGAGAGAGAAAAAGACAAGAAGAAAAGACAAAGAACCCTACATAAGTGCAGGTCTGTTCACTGGGATTCCAAGGGCTCAATGGAAAGTAAATGTCTAGAAAAGAACAGTGGAATATATGTACCAATATGTCGGATACAATTGATGTATGGATACTAACACGAAATGTAAGAGCCCCCAATAAAATTATCTTTGAAAAAAACCACAAAGCTGTTACTATGGATTTAAGGTGCACCTCATGCAGGCCATGCATAGTATTTTCAATCTCCTCTTATGCATGCAAGAGCTGGGCCATGAATGTGACTGGCTCACTTCAATCATGGGGTTATAGAAACATACTGAATGTATCATGGGTTGCAGGAATAACGAAAAAGTCTATCTTGGAAGCAGTCCATTCAGAATGCTCCTTAGAAGCAAAGATGCCTCACAAAGATGGCTTTGGACCTGTTATTAGTAAGGAACCATCCCTGGAGAAGAATATCATACACAGTAAAGCAGAAGATCAGCAAAAAAAGGAAAAGACTGCCAATAAGATAAATTGAAGATGGCTGCAACAATGGGAAGAAACAGGAATGATTTTGAGGATGACACAGAACCAGGTAACATTTTGTTCAGCATATAGGGTATGCACTAGAACTAATTCAAAGTCATCTGACAACAACAGCAACATTGACATGAATCTTTTAAAGTTTAAAAATGTTATATTAAAACATTGACATATTCAAAGCAATTGGAAAATAGTTTTTGAAAAGGAGAAATTTGACAAATTTATTAAATTTGTACATGATCGAGAATGAAATTAAAGGTAGCATTAAAATGAATGTTAATCTCATCATATTATGTACCATTAGGGAAAAAAAGATTGATTATTGGAAAAGCAACTGGTATTGTAGAGCTAATCTGCCTGGCAGGTATTTCATTTCTGATCTTCAGAATAAAAGATTAATGTTGAACAGAATACTGAATAAATCATTCAATCAACACATCCTTTTAGAAGGACTCTTGTGTGATACTGTGTTAGTCTGGGTTGACTAGAGAAACAAGTTCATAGACACTCATATATGTATGAGAAAGAGCTTTATATAAAAAAGCCATTGTATATTGAGAAAACATCCCAGTCCAGTTCAGATCAAGTCCATAAGTCCAATATTAGCCCATATGTCCAATACCAATCTATAAATTCCTCTTTAGACTCATGCAACACATTCAATAACGTCAAATACAGGAAGATCACAGGCCAGTGGGTAGAAAGTCTGGTGGATCCAGTGGTGTTGGAAGCATCTCAGCTCTAGAGCTCTAGCATAGCTCCATATGTCTTGCCAGTGGGAAGATGAAGCAGTGTCTCTGTCGGGTTGCTAGTGAGTTATTTATGTCTATCTCACCTCCAAATGAGGTCATCAATCAGTGACGTGACTGATAGGCTAAACACTCCTTCACAAGTTGACAGGAGATTATGCAACTGCCACAGCTACCAAGGTTGGTTTCATGGTCATGTGATGAATACATATGACTTATAAAGCTGCATTCAAAAGGATCCTACATTGATTTAATACTCTGCAATGTCCACCTTGATATTCTTAATAATTTTGAGCAAGGCACCTTGCATTTTTCAACTGAACTAAGTTGGTCCTTGCAAATTATGCAAACTGATCCTACATGTGTGACACTGTAGCAGGGAGCTACAAAGACATAGTTCTCTTCTATCACATCACTTATAGTTCACTAGAATTCAAGAACATTATGAAATTAATTAATAGTACATTATCAGTTATCAGGGAGCCCTGATGGATAGCAGTTACAACTTGGTTTGTGATCTTCAAGATCAGCAGTTCATAACCACCAGCTACTCCACAGTAGAGTTGTAGTCTCCTGTAAAGAGTTAGAGTCTCAGAAACCCACAGGGGCAGTTCTGTCCTATAGGGTCACTATGAGTCGGCATCAAATCGATGGCAGTAAAGATCAGTTAATATGAGTTGGAATCAGCTTAGTGTCCACAAGTTTGGTTTTTGATTTAAGAGAAATGTAGAGTGAAAATTATGAGTATTGGTAGCTTTAAGACAATATATTAAGCCATTTTAGGAAAAAGTGCAACATAAAATCTATTATTGAAATGATAATAGCATATACTCCTGTTTTTTCCCATTGCTTCAAATTGGCCATAATGAGAGCTGAAATCCAGTCATTTTGTGGTTTGTCTCTTTTCAACTCTGCTGACCTTTATCTTGAAATAGTTAATAGACTTAAGGGAAATTTAGGACATCGCAAGTAGAAACCATATCTGTGGTTTTTCTGTCCTTGCCGCTGGAACTCTTATTCACGGTGCTTGAACTTGTGGTAAATAAGGGTGTAATCTGGGGTTACATCTTTGGTAATGTTCAAAAGATGAGTCAAAAAAGAGCACTGTCATTATTTTTTGTCATGTGAAGTTTAAAAACTACCTTGTTCTGCCATAGCTCAGAGGAAAGTGTGAACATGTCTGCCTTGAGCTCAATTTCTATTTGGTGTAGGGCTTTCTCAGGTTGCTAAGGGAACAGATACTCTTGACCTGGCATCAGCCGTGCGTGTTTTATATAGGAAAACACAAGAGATGGATCACAGGAAATCTCAAATTGGTTTGCCCTTCTAGAGCATTCAAGTGCCACTGAAGATATAGTGAATACAGTTTCTAGAGAATACTTGCTTTGTGATTTAATTCTCTCTGAGTTTCCTAGGGTCTAGAGCCACCTCACTATTAATAGTTCTTTACTGCTTGCTGAAGAAGCGTTCTTTGTATTTCAGGGCCACATTACTCTTTTTGAAGAATTTAGTATATTTTATACTCAGATTCAGAGAGAAAATATTACAAGAAAATAATCACCCAAAGAAAGAATATTTTCCCATCATTTTGTCACTTTCTCATGTCAGCGTGAGATACAAGCAAAGCCAGACAACCTCAGAGTCTACTGACCAGCACATAGATGATATCCTTTGGCTGAAATTCTAATCTTTCGTTTAAGCTAGTGTTCTAGAATCAATTGACTAAAGTATGACCACTTTTACACTTTGGGAGCTTGGGTTTGACAGCACTCAAATTATTATTGGCCCTTCAAAATAAAAATTAATAATAATAGCTGTAAATGCTTGATTATCTCATATGAGGTTCGAAGAGATCAAAAACAGTTGAAGATTTTTAAGCTCTTTGTAGTAAAAAAGGTATATACATGGGTGTATGTGGTAATTACATAATCTGGTGTCAATTTGGGACTTGAGAGGATTAAGAGTGAAGGGGTGGAGTCTAGTCTGTCAATCGGGTCATAGCCAATGAGGCCTCTGTGTGGGCATGGCCTTCTCCTGAGAATTCTGGGATCTCCTGTATTTCCTCCTTGGAGATGGGAGATACTCTCTCTCTGCTCACTCCCTGAGAGATGCTCTACTGACAAAACATATGGATCTATGCTGATGGCAGCAAGAGCCCTGGACTTGCAGAACCCACAGGGAGACCCACGCCAACACTGAGATGCTTCCACCATCACTGGATCCAAGGGACTTTTCACCCACTGGCCTGTGATCTTCCTGCATTTGGCATCATTGCATGTGTTTCGTGAATCTGAAGAGGACTTTATAGATTGGTATCTGATATATGAGCTAAAATCGGACTTATGGACTTGATCTGGACTGGGCTGGGATGTTTTCTCAATATTCAACTGCTCTTGTATATAAAGCTCTTTCTTATACACATATGAGTGTTTCTATAAATTTGTTCCTCTAGTCTGCCCAGACTAACATGGTATATAATAGGGAGGAGGAGGAGTTGGGAGGAGGAGTAAACTAAGAGACATTACTGATGTGGAAAGGAAGATATTATCCCAAATCTGCAAACTACCATAGCATTCTTCTACATATATTCAAATCTTCTAATCTGTTAACCTGAGAATCAAATCAAGCTGTTTATATCATTACTTGTATTTCCATGTCTGGAATGAAAAAAAAGATCAGTAACAGAGGGAAGATTAGACAAATTCTGTTGAGCTGGAGCAATATTAAGGACAAGGTTTCACGGCACGGTAGTGACATTTTATGACCAGACTAATATTCTGTTATCAGGGCCCTTAGTACTAGATATTGTTATTTATTAGATACCATCAACCCTATGTAAAACAGCAAAACACTGCTACATTATGGTACCAGGAGTAGGGTTAGGCTGGATTGATTAGAGCAGTGGTTCTCAACCTTCCTAATGCTACGACCCTTTAATACAGTTCCTCATGTTGTGGTGGCCCCCAGCCATAAAATTACTTTTGTTGCTACTCCATAACTGTAATCTTGCTATTGTTATGAATCAGGCGACCCCTGTGAAAGGGTTATTCAACCCCCAAAGGGGCCACGACCCACAGCTTGAGAACCACTGGACTAGAGAAAAAATTTCATACACTCATATATGTGTAAGGAAGTGCTTTATATCAAGGAGTAATTGAATATCAAGAAAACATCCCAGTCCAGTCCAAATCAAGTTCATAAGTTCAATGCTACTCCATAAGTCTGATACTAGTCCATAAATCCCCCTTCAGACTCACGCAGCTACATGCAATGATGGAGAATGCAGGAAAGTCACAGACTGGTAGGTGCAGAGTCATGTGGATCCAATGGTGGTGGAGGCATCACAATGCTCTGGTAGGTCTCAGCCATGTGGCTCACCAACAAGAAAGTGAAACAGATGGAGGGTGGGGAGGCTCCCAGGACCCTCCTTATGAGGAGGCCACACCCACAAGGAGGCCCTATCAGGCTGTGACATGATTGACAGGCTAGACTCCACCCCTACACTCAAGTTGACATGAAATTATGAAACTACCACACAGTCTCACCATCCTTGCTTTTAATGGTCATCTGGCTATACTTCCTTTAAGATATATTTGTTTGCTTTTTGACCATCGATGGTAACTTTTTAAAAATCATTTTATTAGGGGCTCATACAACTCTTATCACAACGATGGTAATTTTAATATTCTTCTCCAACACCACCATTCAAATGCATTAATTCTTCAGTCTTCTTTATTCAGTGTCCACCTTTTGCATGCAGATATAGCTATTGAAATTATCATGGTTGCATACAGCATACCAACATAAAGAAGGGGAAAAGGGGGGTGGACAAGGGAAAAAAAGGGGGGAAAGATGAAGGCAGTGAGGGGAACAGGGCACTAATCCACCACAGGGAGGATACTGTTTATGTCTCCACAGGAAAGGGAGAGAGGGACTTAACCTCAAACTGGTACACCAAGCCTTGAGGACAACCCATGACATAAAGCAATGAACTAACAAAAAGGTCTACAAGGCTGGGCTGGCCTCTATCCCAGCTATGTCAACCCCCCTCCCCAGAAGAATGTACTACGAGGACAGGACTGAAGATACAGCCTGGGAGAGTGGTAGGTCTGCCCAAAGTACATGGGAGAAAACTAGGGGGGAGAGAGAGAGAGAGAAAAGCATCGGTATTCTGGCCTACCAAGCTTCGAGGATGCCATTCCCACTCAGAGCAGTCAATGTACAGAAAGCACCATAGGGTCGGCCCCACCACAAGACACAATGTCCCTTTCTGACCCACAGCACTTTGGGGAGCAGCATCAGAGACACAGTGCGGGGATTGTGCCCGGTCTAACCCCTCCACACCAGGTTTAACATGAAAGGAGCACAACAGAGAGCAAGGGGAGCAAAGCAACAAAGTCCCAGAGAAATTCTGAAAGTAGACTTCAGACTTGGGGGGGTTGGCAGAACTTGACACTGCATTAGACCCAATTAGAAAACATTCATAAGGCTTAGCAGACAGACCTGTCATTATTCATAGGCTATTTTTCTTTCTTTCTTTCTTTTTTTCTTTTTATGTCAATTTATAGAAGATAGGCAGGATAAAAAATCCTGAGGAGAAAAACATATGACCAATGGTTCTGGGGGAGAGAAGGAGGTTAGGAAAAAGGATCAGGGAGCCAACAAACCCAGGGATAAGGGAACAACAAGAGATCTAAAATTGATGGCAAGGAGGACATAGAATGCCTGGTGGAGTTCAATCAAGTGCAATGTAACCAAGAGGAAGTACAGAGAGCCCAGGGAAAGACGAGCATGATAGTGGTTCAAATAGCCCCCAATAAAATAATTTATTAAAATTAAAAAGAAAAGAACATATCATGGCATGGAACAGGTAGAGCTTAATTCTCAATGTAACATATTTTCTTTTATACACTTTCAAGAGGTTTTACACAGCGTATTTTCCCAATGTTGTTTCATTACTTGACTAATGATTGTGGAAAATGAAATTCTGGACACCTTCAAACTTTTCTCCACGTGTCATGTTATCTATTGGTCAAGTTGTTCTTGTTTTCTGCACATAGCGGTGAAACTTATACGGAGATTGCTAGTCCTTGGTCTTTCTCAGTAAATGCTTCAAATCCTTTCAGAAAACAAGGTTGCATCATCTGCATCTCAAAGGTTGTTAAGAAGACTTCCTCTAAATCTGATGTCAAGTTCTTCATTTGGTCCAGTTTCTCAGAATATGTTCTCAGCACACAGATTGAATGAGTGTGGTGGGAGGATTCAACCCTGATGCACACTTTTCCTGATTTTAAACCATTCAATCTCCCCTTGTTCTGTTTTAGCAACTACCTCTTAATCTGTGCCCAGTTTTCACATGATCTAGTGCTCTGGAATTTTTCACAATGTTACCCATAGATAAAGACTATTAAACACATGAACATTTTCTAAGTGTTTCTTATCATTGAAGCTTTGGAGACCAGGAGCTAGTACTGGAATCTCCAGTCAGCTGGAGATTCTTGAGGGCAAAGGAAGTCAGGACACCAGGCTATAACTCCTCGTGGTTAGCCTCCAGCCCCTGGCTTCCAGCCTCCCACATCCCCCGGTACTTTACAATATGTCTTTCTCTCCAGTAAGCTAATTCCATTGAACTACTAACTACTATGGATAAAGGTAGAAATGTTGAATATCTGACTGACCTGAAGGCTTATTTGACTCTCCTTCCAGACTAGTATCTGCAGCATGACTCAACAGAACAGGTTCCACTGGCTATGTGTAAATTAGCTTAGTAAGCATGATAGGCCAGAAGGATGCAGGTAAGAACACAGAAGCCAGAAAATGAAGGTAGGTTTCTTAGGTTTTTCATTAGAAACCTAAGTGCTTCAAGCCCGCCTTTCATTTCTGATATGTAAAAAATTCATCTTGTTGCCTTGACCAAAAACATTATTATGTACTTTCAAGGCAATTTTTAATAATAACATTGCTGTATTAATTTTGTTAATTTTATATTTTGGTATTTTTCATCTTTAATACCAATTGTCAAGGAGTCCTGGTGACATAGTGATTAAGCGTTAGGCTACTAACCACACGTCCAGCAGTTCGGAAACCATCAGCTGTCCCATGGGAGAAAGGTAGGGCTTTCTATGCCTGCAAAGAATTAGTTTTGAAAACTCACAGGGCCGGTTCCACTCCATCCTATAGCATTCTTAGAAGTTGGCAGTGACCCAACGGCAGTGAGTTTGAGAGTTTGGGAAGTTCATTGAGAAACAGGAGTATCGTGAAAAGCAGAGGTCCTAGAAACTGGAGGGAAACTGGAGATCACATTAGGGGGTTACCAGAAATGTGTGAACTGTCGTAGAAAACAAAAACAAAAGAAAACCTAAGACAGATCTAAATCTACACCATGTACCGATAGATTATTCCAAGTAAGAGTACCCAAGACCATTGCCATTAAGTCAATTCTAACTGGTTTCCCAGGTTGTAAATCTTGGTGGAAACACTGCCACATCCTCTCCTAAAGAGCATTTGGTGAGTTTAAAGCTCCAAGCTTTTGGTTAGCTGCTGCATGCTTAACTAATGCACCATCAGGGGTCCTAAGTCATAGAGTATATAGGATTTAAGATAAACCTTTAACTTTCTAAGATAACAAAATGTCTAGGTTTCTCAATTATAAAATGATTTCTAGATTTCCTCTAATTTCTCTCTCTCATATATATATGCATATATATATATCCTCATATAACTATTATGTTATATATAAAAGTATAGTAATATCTTAATTAGTATGGAGTATACTTTCAAATGAGATTCATTGATTGAGTTTCTAGGAGTCAACAACAGTCCCTAATTGTTTTTCTGAATAGCTGTCATTTCTGCTCAGGAGCTCCCATTTCTTTGCCCCAAAATAGAATCAGTAAATGCCTCATAAGGAAGTGTTTCATATATCTCATAGATACTAAAAAGAGCAAGCGAAAAATAAAAAATCTGGAAATTAAACTCCTCAGACCCACAAGGCTATCTGATAAGTCGTGTCTTTCCTTTTAAACAACACTGATACCACTTCCTCCTCTTCCATCACTACATCAAATCACTTCTAAGAGACTAGGCCAACTATGTATTTGGCAAGTAAAGACTCTAAGTTTCTGGTCATAGATACATCATCAGAGGAAAGACAAACAATTTTATCTTTTGTCTTAACGGCCTTCATAATGTATGAAATATACAAACATAAGAAGCACATCTTTTATTCAATGGATATAAAATAAGATAGCTCTTACCTAACTCAAAGCAAAATCTAAGGCCATATTAAGTAAGTGGATCCACACAGAATAATTTTAAAGCTGCAGCAATAGCTGAATTATTCAGACCAGAGAGCACACTATTGTTAAAAAGTAAATGTTTGTTGTTTTGAATTGTCCTGATCTTTAGTTCTCAACCCACTTCATTTGGTATTTGTAAAGTTCATTCTATTTCTCTGAGTTTGTCTCATTTTTTCTGAACAAGACCCTCAACAAAATATAAAGGACTCACTTGCTGCAGGACTATCTGAAATTTTAGCCACTCACATACCATTGTCACCCTAGCCATAACTTTATGAGTTACCTGCAATGTGGTGACAATTCAATTTAAATTAAAGCTCCAACACTTTGTCTTCAGTGTCAACAAAGTGAAGGTACTGTCCTGACATCAGATAGTGTCTCTGTGAGATAAACAATGACCCCTCCTCTTAGTCATGGGACAGAGAATTTAAAGAGACAGCAGATGTAGAAACGTAGCATATGTGGAAGACTACATTTTAAAGGAAATCACATACAAACTACCTGTTATATCTGCTGTCTACTCAATTCTCCACTACCATACACACCCCCATGATATTGACTCCTGTACATCACATGCTTACAAACCTAGTGTCTGCATATGGTACCTCCCGTGTAAGGCATCCAGTACTGCTCTCCTAAATGTAGGATCATGATTAGCAACCAGCAAAAATGTCTGACTGATGCTACTTAGTTAACAATATCCTGGGTTAACTTCAATTAACCAATGGTAGTTCATGGCTATAGAGGTACTGATTGCAAATTAGAAATTCTTCACTTTATCTGAGTATAATCTTAACAAGAGCCAAATGCTAGAACTGATTTTAAATATGAGTGTTTTGTAACTTTATTCTAAAGTTCACAAATTTCCCTTCATTTGTACTATCAAGTAATATGGAAGTAGATGAATAGTTCTGAATTCAAGCACATAGAATGAGAGATTCTTATGTTTGAAGTAAGAAAGGAAAAGAGAAAGATATAAAAGAAATAGAAATAAAAAGACCCTTCTGGAGTCTTAAAGGCTTGAAGATAAACAAGTGGTCATCTAGCTAAGAATCAACAAAGCCCATATGGACGAAGCACACCAGCCTATGTGATCATTAGGTGTCCATAGGATCAAGTCTCGGGCATCAAAGACCCAGAACAAAAAAATCATATCCATGTGAATGAGGGGGATTTCAGAGTAGAGACTCAAAGACCATCTGTAGACAACTGGACATCCCCTTACAGAAGGATCACAGGGAGGAGATAAGCTAATCAGGGTGCAGTATAACACCATTGAAACATACAACTTTCCTCTAGTTTTTTAATGCCCATCCCCACCATTGTGACCCTAATTCTATCTTATAAACCCGGCTAGCATGTGCATGGGTACAGATAAGACAGAAACACAGGGAATCCATGACAGATAAACCCTGAGGACCAATATTGAGAGTAGTGATACCAAGAAGGTAAAGGGAAGGTGGGGGGAGAATGGGGAAACCAATCACAATGATCTA
>NW_022107431.1:53131386-53137323 GCF_000313985.2 Echinops telfairi | reverse complement strand
TTTGAGAATGACGAGGGCAATGAATGTACAAATGTGCTTTACACAATTGATGTATGTATGGATTGTGATAAGAGTTGTATGAGCCCCTAATAAAATGACTTAAAAAATAATAATCCTTCAATCAAGAAATAGGTTAAATTGTGTGTTGAAATATACTTTTGTTGGCTTGAACAGTGGACTAAATTGGACTAATGGGGGCATAAAAATACAAGATCAAACTTCCAAATAAACAAAAAATAAAATTTAAGTTATAAGACTGGAGAGAGGAAAAGGGGGCAAGGGCTTAGAAAAACTGGCAAGGGTGTGAATTTGGCAATACTTTAATTACAAAATGTGATTAATGAATGTGACAGAATTTGGATAACTTAAAAGTACAAATTGTTTGCAGTCTGATTACAGGCATAATTGCTGGCTAAATCTGTAACTGTTGAATATTTCTTCATTGTTTTCTTCCTTAATCTTCAGCCCAAGAATCCATTTCCTTTTGCCCTTAACAGCGAATTAATGACATTTTAATTTGTACATTATCTCTCTTTTCCAACCTACAAACTCAGGGGCAGGTTTATCTAACCGATGATTAAAACTGAAAGCAGTCCAAGGAAAATGATTAAACACCATGTAAGGGATGTTACCTTAGATGCCATTCTGTGTTATGTTAACCATAATATTGTACCTCACTGCGTGTCTGATGCGGGGACCCCATCTAACCTCCTTTGGCTACCCAAGAGAGGAGCATCAAATGCCATACTAGCCCTGGCCCATTGCTACAAGACAAGGTCAGCTATGAACCTAAAATCCAGTTGAGGAAAATAGGCAAGCAAATGCTGGTTTTAATTTTTAGCTCCTTATATTTTAAAAGTATTTTAGGAAGTTTCATCAATCAACTAACACATTCATTTTTATTATAGTTATTCCATTCTCCAATTATCTCATCTATTGCTAGTACAAAGATGATCGTCAGAATTATTTCTAACCCAAGTAATGAGACATATAGAAAATTAGTAGATACAACTTTTAGAGACTAGCTTTTCTTTCAGAGTTTAGCTTTTATCTTCTGAGCTTTATACTTTTCTGATTCTTTCACGTGTATTCCACCGCTTCTCGGTCAGCATGTACATTTCTCTTCCCTAATGTTGGCTTAATCTTGGCTAATGCCAAACAATGAAGGAAGTATATTCATCGTTCTAAACTTTTGCATTATTTCTTAAGGTCTACAAGGGTGATTACATTTTATAAAGCACAGGACGAACAACTAGAAAGTGACTCGGTCATTTGGGGCTAGCCAAACATCATTTATCTTCATTCTGAGGTTATACTGTTTGCAAATGTGACCTCAACTCCAAAGAACGTTCATGAATTTCCAATGGTCTACCAAATCTGAGATTTTTTCTTGGTCTCTGTTATGTTCAGCAACTTTCAAACAATATATTTACCATCGCACTACGTAGATTCACATGGAGCTTGAGACACACAGACCTGTCTTGAGATGGAAGTTGGAGAAAAAGGTAAGGAGCAGGATGGAGAGGAGGCATTCTAGAAAAGAACACACATGTGGCAGTTATAGAAGGAAGCTAGGGACTGTTTTTATTCAAACTCGTATTTTTAAAATAGTGGCAGCCAGTGTATCAAAACAAACCATTTATGTTATGTCTCCTGTTGTGTATTCAAAATAAGAAGCTCAGGAAATTTGCCAGGTATTTTAAATAAACACTGCTGGTTAATGTCCCTGTACTAGAACAAGCAAAAACTCAAATGACTCCATTTCTGGTAGGTAGAGAATGCTTTTTAGTTCCAAATTTTTAAACTCTCTTACATAAATTGTAAATTCTCATTTAAATAATTGACCTAGCAAATATAATGAAAATGTTCAATATATGAATGGACATTTGGAAAATATTATTTCTTTATTATAAGAGAGAATAAGTTATGTAATGATCCAAAGTAAAATAAAATCCGATAAGTTTCACGCCACAACACACCCTGCCCCTGTAATTTTGCTCAAGAAGGGGCCAGGAGAAGTTCTCTGAGAAGCATATGGGGGGAAAAAACCACATGGAGGGTTACATCTGAGGAGAAGGAGAATCCATCTCCACACTAATCCAACCCTAAATGCCATGTGCCTCCACTCCCCATCCTTCTTTTACCCTGTTCTAATGTCAACAGTTCCTCCCACAGCACTTTCTACTTCTATGCTGCGTTCAATAATTCACTGCAATGGCAATACAGAATTTACAGATAATAAACACAATTAAGAAAAAATAATCATTACCACAATTAGGGGGGAGGGGTTATTTAGGAAAGTTATTACAAATCAGAAGCAGAAAACATTAAGGATACAGGCATTAGTTTACAGGAACCCCTCTCTTCAGCCAGCAGCCTAATTTCTCTCTGGTCCTCAACCTCTCAGCCACACGGTTCCTTCACCTCTGCCTCCGTGTGCCAGGAAGCCTGCCCATTGCTCTACTTCACAGTAGCATAGTCTCAGCATGGCTCCTCTGCTCTGTCTCAGTCCCCTCGCTTCAGTCTCTGATGTCTCGGGTCTTGACATCTGCTACTCTAGGAGAGGATCATGAACATGCTCAGCTAGTGGCTCTTTTTTCTTGATGGTCCTAGGATTCTCCCTATTCCCACTTCTGAGGTAGTTCTCTTGTAAACAGGGGAATGGCAACCAAACTGACCAATCCCATCTATTAGTGCTTTACATCCCTTATTTGCATGGCCCCACCCAATCATTTGGTGGGAGACAGAGACATGGATAGAAAATCCATCTTAAGAGATTTAACTTCATTAACAGCATATTATTTCCTAAGTCTATTATTGCATTTAAACCTTTCAGTGGTCAGATAAGCATCATTTCCCTTTTATAGATAAAGTGACTGGAAGTTAATTCTTTTATGGAACATATGAATACCACTTGCATTTTATGCTTCTGGAGTTTCGTGGGAGCAGCCCTGGTAGTGCTATGCGATAAGAATTGGACTGCAATTTCGAGGTTGGTGGTTTAAATCCACCACAGGGAAAAAGATACTGTCTGCTCCCATAAAGATATACAGGGTGTTAGAAACCCCAAGGAGCAGTGCTGTTCAGTCCTATAGTGTCATTATGATTTAGAAGCAACTCAACGACAATGGGTTTAGTGGTTTAGGGTTTCTTGAGAGGCTTTCCCCCATACTGGTGTCTGGGCGGTGACTTGTGTGAGTGTGGAAAACAGAAAGAAGTTTGCTGGTGGGTAGCATATTACTGTGTTAAGAAGTTATTATATGAGTTGGTGCCTGCTTGAGTTATTATGTAAAACTTGTCTCTTTGGGCTTCAGTGTAGTGAGATAAGGATTTTTAGTATATATTTTTTTCCTATATGTAATTGGGAAGGTGCAATCTCCAAATTTAAGTAATATTCATGTGGACATTTCTTTCCATGCCTCAACCCACCTATCCTACCAGCAGAATCCATTAGGATATATATAATATGTCTCACATAATATTTATGAACATCTATCAAATATAATAGTTTAAACACTCAATGATTCAACTTAAGTTAGCAAAAAGAGTTACGTCTTAATATTTACAAATAATACAAATATTAAAGACGGATATAATGTATCGATCACACCATCAGTATGAGATGGTTTTGGAGACCTGAGCCTTCTGCTGTTGTAAAAATTAGGGGGATGTCTCACCTGATATCTCTGACTTCACAAGGGGTGAATTCACAAGGAGAGTCAAACTCAGCATAACTCCAAGGCGGACTCCTATGATGCTGAGGTCAGACCTGCAGCCACCGTCCAAATGTCTTACTAATTCTGACATCAACCACCCCAACCAACACTCTACTTCTTGGATGGGTCCCATAATTTATTGCAATGGCAACACAAAACTCTGGCAATCCACTCCAAGAGCCTCAGCCCAAAGGGGTTCAGACCGAAAGCGGTTAGCTTGCCTGGATGCTCCCTACTCTGCAGGTGAGTCCTTTACCCATGACACTCAGTCTTACTTGCTCTATGGCTCAGGAAACCCTGCACTCTGTCTTGTTCTCTGGCTCTGCTTCTGCCACTGCTATGCTGCTCTCTAATGTCTTTCTCCTGGGCCTAAGAAGTTCAGCATGCAGGGTTCCTGGGGGTCCAAAGGGCATTCTCTACTCCTGGCTCTTCTTTCTCAATAGTGGCAATTATTTTCCCTCCTTCTTAGATGGCTCATTTTATCTCTAGCAGTATGGAAACATTGGTCAATCCCAATATTAGAGGTTCAAGTTTTTATGATCACAGATAACCCTAGTAACATTCACTCACAAATGAATCATATAATCCTATCAGCATTCCCCCATGTGTTAGTCTGGGTTGACTAGAAAAACAAATCCAGAGACACTCGTGTGTGTGTGTGTGTGTGTGTGTGTGTGTGTGTGTGTGTGTGTGTGTGTGTGTGTAAGAGAATGTTTTATATCTAAGAGTAATTGTATACAGAGTAAACATCCCAGCCCAGTCCAGATCATGTCCATCAGTCTGATATTTGCCCATTTGCCCAATACTAATCCATAAATTCCTCTTTAGACTTCTGTAGCACATGCAATGATGCCAAATGCAGGAAGATCACAGGCCACTGAGTATAAGGTCTTGTGGATCCAGTGGCAGTGGAAGAATCTCAACACTGACATAGGTCTCCATGTGTCTCCTCCAGCTCTCTGAGTGTCTCAACAGCAGGAAAGGGAAGCCAGAGAGACTGGGTCTGGCCTCCATTGAGCTACTTATCTCTGTCACATGTATTTCCCAATGCAATAGGTTGCTTTGTCTTTTGACTTCTACTTCCATGAGTATTGATTGTCAAGAAAAAGGAAATCTTGACAGCATCCATCTTTTCTCTTTTTGTCATGGTCTTGTCTATTGATCTAATTATGAGAACTTTTTCTGTTCTTTATGTCAAGGTGCAATCCTTATAGAAGTTGATAGTCTTTGAATTTCATCAGTAAATATGTCGTCCTTTTGGCATTCAGCAAGCAAAAATGCTAAAAAGGCTTCCTTTAATCCCAATGCCACACTGTTCTTCATATAGTTGAGTTTCTCGGATTATTTGTTCATCAAACAGACCGAGTAAGTATAGTCAAAGGATATAATCCTGACATATACCTTTCCCAATTTTGAACCATACAGCATCTTCTTATTCTGTTTCAATAACTACCTCTTGATCTGTGTACAGGTGGAGGAATGAAGTTATCAGGAATTACCATTGTTCTTAATATTATCCATGGTTATGCTATGCTCCACATAATCCATTGCCTTTGTGAAGTCAAGAAAATACAAGTAAATATCTTGCTGTTTTTTTCTAGCTTCATCCAAAATGCATCTGATATGATGTCTCTCCTTCCTGGTCCTCTCCTTATGCTTGAATTTCTAACAGGCCCCTATTGATATATTGCTGCAATTCTGTTTGAATATCTTCAGTAAATTTTTACTTGTATGTAATATAAATGATATTCTTCAATAATTTCTGCATTATGTGGGGTCAAACTTCATTGGAATGGACACATATATGACTCTCCTCCAGTCTTTTGGAGCCCTGGTTGAATAATGGTTATGCATTGGGCTGCTAACCTCAAGGTCAGCAGTTCAAAACCACCAGCTGCTCCTCAGGAGAGAGATGGGGCTTTCTACTCCTGTAAATAGTTATGGTCTCAGAAGCCCAAAGGGACATTTCTAACCTGTCTCACAGGGTTGCTATCAGTTGGAATATACTCAATGGCAATAAGTTTGGGTTTTCATTCTTTTTTTATTTTTTAATTTCCAGTCAATTAGCTGTCTTTCAAAGTTTTGGGCATAACTAGTGAGTGCTTCTAGTTCTGCGTCAATATGTTGAAACATTTTTTTTAATGTTGAAACATTTTGATTAGTATTCTAGAGCCTTGTTTTTCTCCAATGGCTTCAATGCCGCTTATACTTTTTTTTTTTT
>NW_022107431.1:53111901-53131122 GCF_000313985.2 Echinops telfairi | reverse complement strand
GAGGCAATATTTAGATTCTTGTAATTGGTTCCCTTTTTCTACCCCACATTCTCTTCACCCTCCAGGCATCGCCCCTCTCACCACTGATCCTGAAGGAGTATCTATACTGGATTCCCTGTGTTTCCAGTTGCTATCTGTACCAATATACAGCCTCCGGTCCAGCCCGATTTGTAAGGTAGAATTGGGATCATGATAGTGTGGGGGTGGGGAGGCCAGAGCATTAAAGAACTAGAGGAAAGTTATATGTTTCATCGTTGCTACCCTACACCCTGATTGGCTCGTCTCCTCCCCACAACCCCTCAGTAAAGGGGTGTTCAGCTGCCCACCGATGGGCTTTGAGTCTCCACTCTGCACTCACTGCCGCTTATACTTATTTCCTCAATGCCATCAGTTCTTAATCACGTGCTCTCTCTTGAAATCGCCTATGTGACCACGTCTTCTTGGTACAATGGCTCTATGTATACTTTTTGGTGCTTCTTGCATTGTCAATATTTTTAATATTGCAACTTGAGGCTTGAATTTCTTCAGGTCTTTCAGCTTGAGATATATAGGATGTCCTTCCCTTTGGGTTTTCTAACTCCAGTTCTTTGCACCTTTCATTATAATGCAAGGTGATCAGATTTTAACATTGGTAAAGTGGGACCATTGACGGGGAGAGAGGGGGAAAGGGGAGGTTCTTGATTAAATATTTGGTCTATATGGAGCAACAAAAATTTTCAAAGAATACAAAAATAGTATTGTAAATTTTTAAAATTTCAACGTAAGTATAATTTGCAAATATAATACATTAAAAAGAATGTATAGTATTATTTTATTCTTTGGCATATTTCTCATTTACGTGAATTTTTTTAGTAGATTGCTGTCGTTGTTTAAGAGGTCATGAAAATTTTCACAAGAATTTGTTAAATTATATTTCACATAAAATGGCTTTCAAAGTCTCAACACTTAATTGTGAATTTTCTGATGTCCACACTTTATTTACTGTAAAAATCCCGCGTTCAGTCACAGCATTAGTTCCTGGTAAGGACAGCAAGTATTCCACAATTTTTAGTGCATTATTGTATGGAACATGGTTTGTTTCAAAATGATGAAATATTTCTAATCATTTGTTCTCTACTGTGATTTTTGCTGATGCCCAAGATTTAACCTTTTCCTTATCAATATATATTTTAAAATAATGATACCTCATTAAAAAGATCATTTTCGGAAAAACAGGCTGTTAAATCTTCTTGGGGAAGAGGAAATTCAGGGTCTTACAGATTTAACAGCCTGTTTTTCATGTGGGCAGCACCAAAGAGCCAATCATATCGCCTGGTGATCTCTGCCTCCCCCAAGAGAGTCTTAATAAAATGTTTCTATGCAAAAACCCATTCTGTGCCTCTCAGGGCAAATCTTTATTTTGCCGTGGCAAGAACCTGAAAGTCATGTAACATATCTGGTGGACCAGTCAGATGCAAGAATTGTGGTCCTGATTTTCAGAGCTTTGCCTCATTGCTGTGGAACTGACTGGAGTCTTACACAATGCAGGAGCTCTGAGCAGCCACTTGAATCCTCTGTGATTCTGCAAAATCTAATTCTTTGGTAAGAGTTCAGCCAGCTTCCAGAGATGAGGGAACCCTCTTAGGGAAATAACTCTCTCTTCTCTTTGACTGGCGGGAAGGGGGTGTCTGTATTTAAATTTTCCCCTAGCTGGCTTCTGTAAGGTCTGCTTAGGATGAACCTACTTTCTCTGTGTGTGTGTGTGTGTGTGTGTGTAATTGGTTTTTAAGTGTACAGTGAACCCTCGCCACTTCGCGCTTCGACTTCCGCGGCTTCACTCTATCGCGGTTTTTGCGTAACAGCGCATGCTCTGTCATTACTGCCACTGATTGGCTCATACTGTACACGCTTCTGTCTGCATCGCTACATATCGGAGCTACGTATCAGATGCATTTTTGCTTTTGTACAGTGTACTGTAATTGTTTGCGATTTTTAAGAAATTTTATCTAAGCCCTATGATGGCTCCTAAACGAGCTGCTTCTTCTAAGCCTTCTGACAATAAAAATAAGCGCCAGAGGAAGATGCTCACCATCCAGGAAAAGGTAAAACTTTTGGATATGATCAAAGATGGCAAGAAAATCGTGGAGGTTGCAACGTCGGCAACTGCCAATCACAATGTTTCTTAAACGTGTACCCAGAAACCCACTGCCTACACCCGCTCCTTCAGAGGAAAAAGACGGCTACCCACCTGTAGAGTACATCCCTTAAGTCATTTCATAGGCTATTGATTACAGTATTTGTAAGAACTATGTATAATAATACTGTATGTGAAATATGTAATACTGTAAACTAGATGCCATAAATAATATAATAAGTAATAAATGATAATTGTAACGTCCAAAATGTTTTACTGTATTTTCCCTTTTTCGTTTAATAAATTGGGTAATACGAGTGTAATGGTGACTAAAGGGTGTTTTTTCATGTCCTCTATGCTCTAACTACGAAAATATTTGATTTACAAATAGGGAATCCTACTTCGCGGAATTTCATTTATCACGGTAGGGTCTAGAACTGATTAACCGCGATAAACGAGGGTTCACTGTACCTCTGCTTAGGATGAACCTACTTTCTGTGTGTGTGTGTGTGTGTGTGTGTGTGTGTGTGTGTGTAACTGGTTTTTAAATGTACCTTTCCTGGCTTTGTACATTGTCTGTGTTCTTAAACTGTTCTAAAGTTTCTCTGTTATCTTGCCCTGTATTAAGAATGTTGGGAATATAAAGTGGTGTAGAGAGCATTGAACTTGAGTATTTTAAAATTTGTTATTGGCTGTACTCTTAATTGTAGACAAAGTAGACACTGAGTGTAAACTGCTTAATTTCTTTTAAAAAAAGGTGGATTTTAAAAACCAAAGATGGCTACTGCCAGGTTGGCACACGGGGAAGCCCCCTACAGTAGTCTCCATTGTGGAAATAGGATTCCTCCCTTATTTGTTAATAAATGGCCTCAAGGGTGCACTATGACATTTAATCAATATAGTAAAGCCTTCTAAAGCAAAATATTGGTAAAATTTACATTTTATTCTCAATTGCTTATGGAACTGTTTATGTAAAAGCTTAACTTTGATTTGTATCATGTGCATCTTATGAATCAAACTGTTTTATAATACCTTTAGGATTAAGACCTGTACATTATCTGCTAAATTGTTCTTTTATTTTTATTTTTCTTAAGGGGCTACTGTAAGAGTGGTTTAAAACAATGGGAAAGTTTTATTTTTAAGGTTTTTATAACATTATTTAGAATTAAGTAGATTCTGAGAATAAGATCATTTTCATTTCAAGAGGTTCTGCAGGCCAGGGGCTAGTTAACATAAAAAAACCCTTTCCATTTGTGTCCAACTCTGCCCAACGTAGGGAAATCTGCTGGCTCAGGGTAACCCTGATCACACAGTGGATATGCATTCAGCTAACTGTAAGCCCTCAGAGGTTGCAGGCTCAAAACTCCACAGGGTCTTTGTGATTTGAAACTGATTCAATGGCAGTGGATTTATAAATGACATCATGGCTAGTTTATAACCATAATTAGTTTAAGTAAATGTTAATTATCATATTCATTACATTGTGCAAATGAGAAACAACAGAAAGTTTAATCATTTGAATAAGGGGTTGGATCTGAAACTTTTTAGCATTTTATATTTCCTTTTGGTCGGATGTTCCTTCTAACTTTTGATTAACCTTGTTCATCTTTGCATTAGTTTGTGAACGTCCCACTTACATCTTTCAAATTATATATGTTTATAGTTTACTCTGACTTTACTTTAGCCATATTAGCTTTGTCACCTACAAAGTCACTTTGCATTGTGGATTGCTAGGATGTTTAACCAAAAGTTTTCTGCAGAAATGAACTTATGAAAAGTTGGAAGCCACCAGATAAATCAAGATTTCTAGACCTCTGAAAGGAAATAGGGCACAGGAGTCACAGCTGATCCAAACTGTACGAGATAGAAGTCTAGAAAAGCAACTCAATCCAGTTAGGAGGCCAGGTGAGCGGGTGCGTTGCAAACAGCAAAGTTTATTATGCGCCAGGGTGCAGATGATCTGGGGCAGAATTATGCATGTCTGAATTAGGGTTAGTGCACTTATATACAATGCCAGGCTAAGGCAGAGGGCTGGGGGTGCCTGCCTGGAGATAGAAAATTACAAATCATTGTTTTCACGTGCTGTCAGTCTTTCTGCTTCAGGTTCTGAGTCCCCGGGTCTCGAAATGTCTCCAGGTGTACCCCTGTGGCTGTCAATTTTCGTGTGTCACTGTTCTTCATCCTCTGGTTCCAGACAAAGGCACATTCTTTCTTAGCAGGCTCTATTAAGACTTATAGTACCTAGTACTAAATGATGTGGGCAATTTAAGGCTTTCTCTGTATGCGAGTAACTACTCAAAAAGGGGCTTGCTGTAATTTAATCTGTTATGTTTGGGTCAACTCTATTATCCTTAGAACACTGTAGAAATCCAACATCTCTAAAATATCAGCATAGAGCCCTGGTGGTATAGCGGTTTATAGGCTGCTACTTGCAGAGTCAGCAGTTCAGGACCACCAGCCACTGCATGGGAAATGGATGAGGCTTTTTGCACTCATGAACATTTGCAAGTCGACCTTGTCCTATGGTGGCGCTGGAAGCTAGGGTTGGCTTAGCAGCAATGGCAAAAAGCTGCACAAAAAGTGTGGAATTATATCTCAAACTACTTTACCTTACAAGCTTGAGACAAATAAAACCAAGATACGGTTTTACTTTATGAGTCTTACAAGAATTTACCAACCTTCAAATGGTCATCTTTACTATGTTGGCACTCTTTTATAAATCCCCCAAACTATGCAAGAGGTCTTTTGACCTGCCATCTCTCTTTGCTGATTCCAATCCAGGGAATTTAGCAGTAGATCCAGGACTAAAGCTTTAGAGTTACAGTCATGTAGGCCTCACAAGATAGGAGTGATGTGAGGGGCCACTCAGTAAGGACCTGTTAATTCTGGAACCCAGGTTTAAGAAGGGGACATCCTTTCCCGAACAAGTGTTTAGCATGGTCAAGAGACAAGAGGATGCTCAAAGTCTCTACAATGTTCTCTCCTCTGCTCTTTTTCAGTTGGGACACTAAAGATTAATACCTCCAGACATGCATACCTCGGGGATGCAAATGTAATCCTCAGACCCTAAAGAATAACTGGCATGCTTTGTGATAAGTTAAGTGGTGGGAAATTCGGCCCGAAACAGTAGTCCACACAATGATGGCAAACCAGCCGCCATTCGCCAAAGCCCTCAAGAGAACCACCAGGCGTTTTAGAAGTCACGGGGCTACAACAAAACCTCTGATCGCATCTGAGAGTCTCTTAGGGAAAATATGGTGTTAAGTTATACTGTTATAAATCTGCCCTCTGACATCAAGAAGAAATTACAATGGTTGGGGATAAGTTCAGCAACCGTCTAGATCTCTAGTCAGTTTTGAGAAAACAGAAAGTGAACTGTAATAGAACATTGAACCAGCTCTTGTAGGTCAGGAGAGCTGAAATGCTTCTTTAAATTTTAAAAGCTAAAATACCGATTGCAAACAGAAACAATGATATTCCCAAATCCTCTGAAGACATTGTGTTCTTCAGTTTTCTATTACTTCTAAAGTTGCCTAATGACTGTCAATCTGTCATACATTTGCTACTTGTTATTATAACCCTTATCATCTTCTGCCCTAGCCTTGCAGATTATGTTTGCCTTAGTGGATAAGTGCAAAATGGTCTAAATGCTGCAAAATTACCAGGCATTAAAATCTGGGGTACATCTTTCTCACCTAAAGACTGAGTTCCAAACCAACTAGAGAACTGTACCTAGAAATTATGCACCCTTCTAATTCAACCATTGATCAGCTTCATTTTTTTTCTTTCCAGTTTTGGTTTCTTTTTTTTTTAATCATTTCGTTAGGGGCTCATACAACTTTTATCACAATCCATACACACATCAATTGTGTAAAGTGCATTTGTACATTCATTGCCCTCATCATTCTCAAAACATTTCTTCTCCACTTAAACCCCGACATTAGGTCCTCATTTTTTCCCTCTCTCCCCCCTCCCCCCTCCCTCATGAGCCCTTGATAGTTTATAAATTGTTATTTTGTCATATCTTGCCCTGTCCGACGTCTCCCTTCACCCACTTTTCTGTTGTCCGTCCCCCAGGGATGAGGTCACATATAGTTCCTTGTAATTGGCTCCCTCTTTCCTACCCACTCTCCCTCTACCCTCCCTGTTTCACCACTCACACCACTGGTCCTGTAGGGCTCAGCCGCCCTGATTCCCTGTATTTTCAGTTCCTATCTGTACCAGTGTACATCCCCTGGTCTATCCAGACTTGCAAGGTCGAATTCAAGTCATGGTAGTGGGAGCGGGGAGGAAACATTTAGGAACTAGAGGAAAGTTGTATTTCTCATCGTTGTTACATCGCACCCTGACTGGCTCATCTCCTCCCCGAGACCCCTCTGCAAGGGGATCTCCAGTGGCCTACTAATGGGCTTTGGGTCTCCACTCCGCACTCCCCCCATCATTCACTATGGTAAGATTTTTTTGTTCTGATAATGCCTTCTACCTGATCCCTTTGACACCTCGTGGTTCCACGATCAGCCTCATTTCTGATGAATGACTCACCTTCAAGTAAGATGTAACCATCCCTACGTGTGCTACATGTTATATCTTTTCATCTAAAATTATGTTGACTACCTGTCTAGTTACCGTTTGCCTTTTAGGGACATAGATGCTTGGATTGAGAATGCTCCTGTTGAACTGTCAAAACGCACAGCAAGCTCTGGGACTCTAATGCAGTGTTAAATCTGCCCCCGGAAATGGTTTTAACTGTCATTTGATTCTGCCTCTCAAAACTTTTGCAAGGTTTTACTTCATGTAGTTAAGTTAAATTGTGAATTTAGTAGCTTGACTACCTCTAGAAGTCCCTTGTTCTAATCTCATGGAGAGCCTGGTTAAAGGATTGTGAAGCACACTTGCCAAAATAATGTCCTCACTGGCCTTTCGGGGAAATGGACGTGTGGTAGGATCGTACCAAGCCTTTTCTTAAAAGTTAGGCGGAAGGTGCCAAGATGTTATAACAAAATTTGAAACTGCAGCATTGCATGTTGAAGCTGAGAATTTAACAAAAAAGAAAAAGGCAAATGAGAAGAAAGAAGAAAGCGCTTAGTCCACCACTCGGGTTAGGGTGGGTCATTTTTAAGAACTTTAATCTCCAGTTGTAGTTAAATTAATACAGTCTTTAAGAAATTTATATAAGCATGATGAGCACAACAACGGTACTTAACCTCTGTTCCCAAAGCGCCCCAAATGACAGCAGCTTTAAACGTTCACTGTCCCCATAAGTAGAGTCTGTATGGGAGTCATCCTCCTCAAAGCACATGCTTAGATAACACAGGGAAAGTAGACACACCCAGAATTAGACACATTGCAACACACACTCTGGCAGGCCTACACACACCAGACGTGCCATCAAGGACAGTCACATGAGGAAAGTCAGCTAGGCAGGGGAGAGGAACGATTCTGCCTGTATTCCACCTGTATTCATAGGACTGTCTTTCCCTGCTGCCTCACGGGGAGTAGAGGAAAAACATGGCTTGGACCCAGGGGATGAACGTCGACACTACAAACATTTCTGGTGAGGACAGACAAGATGGTATCCGGTAGAATATGAGCACTGTGACTTTCAAGAACCTGCTCTGGCCTCCCCTGTGAGCCCAGTCAAAGTCCAGGGTAATTGTCAGTGTGCTAACTTCAGTGTTTATCAAGAGGAATGGGTGGTACCTGAAGCCACAGGCTGCCCACAGAGCCCTGCTTTCATCCGATGCTTTGAATCAGTCCAAAGTCACCCTCAGTACTCTATCTGAAAGGGAGGAAGATTCGGGAGAGAGAGGTAGTTGTCTCCACCGAATGCCTATGCTAAACAAAAATTAGCTAGCCATGCCACAAAAATGGCTTTGGAAAGAAATCAGGCACACATTAGTCACCTATGGGGGCGATCCAAAGCTAGGCTTGCTCAGACGAAAGTCACCCTAGGTGCAGGTCAAGGTCAACCTGGACACGCACACTAGGCACCAGCAACATTACGTCGCACATGCGCCTGAACTCAGTCACAAAGAGCGGCTACTGCCCTCAACCATGCCACCCACTCCTCCCCGCAAAGGCGGAGGAAGGAGCCATCAGCAGCAGAGACTGAGCGCAGCTCTCTCTCCAGGCCGATCTCTCCCCTGTGCCCCGTCTCGCACGCCCTCCTAGGGCTCGCACCCTCTCTCTCTCTCTTTTTATTTTTTGTTCTGGAGCCGCCTCTTTTGGTTCTGCCGACTGACTCCTCTTAGCAGCCATTTGTCCACGTAGCTTTTTGTGCTCCTCCGAAGTGGCCATATGGGGTGCGAACGTTCCCACAGCCCCCATCCTGCGGCCTGGCACGCTTTCCAGAGACAGCATGTACTACCTGAGACTGTCCCCCAGAACTTCCCTTTCCCTGATTCCCTCGGAAAAGTCACTTGGATTTTCAACAGTGCTTCTGCTGCACGAACTCTTGCCGCACTGAGAAGCAAGCACTGGGGAAACCGCCCCAGAAATCTGGCATCTCTCCACACCCATTTCTAACCACTAAACTCCACAAGTAACTAGGACAAGGCCTAGAAGCAGCAGAGGGAAACTGTGTTCACAGAAAGAGCAAAACAAGTGCGCGTGCGCGCACGCGCGCACACACACCCACACACCCACACACCCACCCCTTCAGTGACACACTCAAATTGGGAGGTTTGGCCTAAAAGTGTCCTCAGAACTAGAACATACAAAGAAAAAAAAAGTGTTCTTTATCCTTTCATTTCAGCCTGACAGACAAGTAGAGATAGTCCAGTCTTTTCCTTGTCCCCTGCTGCCAGGCTTAACTATTGCTAACAGGATTGCCAGTTAATTTTAACTCTTCTTATCTGTTCATTTGCATTTTATCTGTATTTTATTTGTATCATCTGTTTACAGTACTTGTATTTTAACCACAAGTCACTCATCCATTTGAATATTTTGGTTAAATGAAACAATAGGCACATTGACTTTCTTTGTGGTAAATTCCTACCTCTGAGACTTATCAATGACCTACAATCTATGTGTTTAGATAGCATTGTGAAAACTTAGGTTCGGAGATACTCATTTTCCTTTCATATGATACTCAATTATTTGAGTATTATATTTTCTAGATGATATGTTTCACATTAAATATATACGAATAATGCCTTTTTTTCTTTTCATTGGCTAAATAAAATAGCAAAATTCAATGTAGATACAAATTTTAGTGTTAGCTCCTAATGAAGCTCAATATTTTAACCATAAAAAAAATCCTTGTGATATGATTACAGCCAATGCACCATAATAACAGAGGCAGAGGCTTGGTCTGCTTGAAGCTTTTCCCATCTGTTCATAAAATCAGATAGGCTGAGAACAAGCTGCAGCACATCCACCAATGTTATAATTAACATTAACTTGAGAAAGAGTCGCGGCTCCACTTAATGTTAAATTCCGTTTGATCTTAATTGAAAGGAGGCATGGAGTTACAGGAAACAGACCCTTGCATTGAAAAGGCCATGATGATATGTTTAGAATTTCCCAAGAAACAAGAGACCTTAAGAGCGCGGACATTGGGAGGCAGAGAACTTAAGGCTCTAACACCTTACTGCTTGCAGCAAAACCCTTCTATCACACTCTGAAGGCACTGGCTCGGGGATTTACTTTCAGGGATTTACTTTCTCTCTCCGAAGAAGAACACTGAAACTGAAATTTGCTCTTGCAGCAAGTGGTTCTGGTTGATTCCCATGTGTGGTGGCCGTGGGCTTCAGAGTAGAACTGGGCTCGCTAAGGGTTTCAAGACCGCGTCAGAAGCAGATTGCTGGGCCTTTCAAATGAGGCACCTGAGATGGGTTCAAACTGACCTAATCTCTCAGTCAGTCGTCCAACATTCATTGCCTGCACCACCCAGAGATTTGCTTTGTTCATTTCATCTCAATTACATTTCTTGTACTGCTGGGCTTTCCTTCTACACAGTACCCATCTTTATGATCTTTTTCTGAGTAGTTAAGCTTTTTCAGAGAAACTACTGAAATTCAGAATCAGATAATAAAAATAAAATAATCTCAACAGATAGTTACTTAAGTTTCCCCACGCCTAGGCGTCATAGCAGTTGTAGACGCAGGTTCTCAATCAGAATACAGTATCCCCTCTCATGGCAATGTCACATTTGTCAGAGAAGAGTGTGCTCCACGGGGCTTTCAGTGACAGACCTTTTCGGGCGCAGCTCCCAAAGGGCCTCTGGATGGTTTGGAACCTTCCGTGTTTTGATTAGAGCCCAAGGGTGTTCACTGTCTGCATCACTCCAGGAAGATGTAATGAAAAGGGGGGAGACAGAGTCACACATAGAGATAGAATACAAGAAACACATGAATGAGAACACAAAGCAAAAATATTCTCATTCTTTTGGCAGCCAGGACTCATTTTACTTTCCGAGTGAGATTTGTGAATGCTGAAAGGAATTTTACCTGACTGGCAGAGCAAAGAAAACCACTCTGGGCACCAGGACCATTTTGAGCAAGCAGTAAAATGGCCTAGTATGTTTGGGAACCAGTCAACAGATGAATCATCCACTAGGAAAAACAGAAGAGAGGGAGTATATGGTCTAAAGACCAGGTGTGAAGTACAGCCAGAACAGTCTTTAGAAATGAGCGTGAGAAGACTTGATGTCACGTACTTTGGGTGTGTTATCAGGAGAGATCAGTCGCTGAAGAAGGAGAGCATGAATCACTTCTCAGCCTCTTGGCTAAGAAGAAGTGAAAAGGATATTGTTCTTGGTGAAACACTGGGCGAGACACAAAAAAGGAAAGCCCTCCGTGAGATGGGTTGGCACAGTGATGGCAACCATGGCTCAAATATAGGAATTATTATGAGCATGGTTTCAAATAATACATTGCTCATTACTGCACCATCTTCAAAATTGTGATGTTTGGGCTTCCAACTCTAAATTCACGACACCACTAGGGCTCCCTTTTAGCAGTATCTGGTATATTTAATATTCCTTATAACCCCTATAATTCATAAGTATCAATTCTTCAGTCTTCTGTATTCATTTTCCAGTTTTCACATGCATTTGAGGTGAAATGATTAAATAATATTATTTTCCATATTCTTTTGAAAAGGAAAAAGGTCAAAATCAAAAAATCTGTCAAGATCGGGCTCACATCAGTGAGAGCTAAGTATGCCCTCTCCCATCACTGATAGCCATTTGCTCTTCAGTTTGTTGCAACTGCCACCTGACCCTCGGTGATTTATGGTGGCTATCTGGCTCTTCTAGGTATGGGCTTTCTGCCCTGGCCTGTCCATTATTTGTTACCAATGATAGAGCTGTAAATATCCACCCGCTGAGACATATGCACCTCAATTCTGCCTAAAGTTCAGTGAAAAGCCCCAGCGGTGTAATAGGAGCGCTCATGGAGCTGGAGGAGAAGCACTGGACTACTAACTGCAAGGATGGGGATTCAAACCCACCAGCTGCTCCAGGGGAGAAAGATGAGACTGTCTGTTCCCATGATGAACAGCCTTGGAAACCCAAAGGGGAGGCTTATTCTGGTCTGCAGGGACATTCTGACTCGAATCAATTCAATGGCAGTGAGTTCTGTGTGGCTTTGTTTAGTCAAAACCAACTCAATTGAAGTGGGCTTTTCTGTTTTGTTTTGTATTTATTAGAATGGTCCATTTGCACGGATACTGTGGAAACCTGTCCTACATGCCCCCAATACAAATTATTTCTCAGATATTCTGTAGCTCTTGCTTTTTTCTCCAGCCTCAGCACTACGCATTTCAAATGAGCTTCTATGCTACAGGGGTAAGAGTAGTGGATTTTGAATTAGAATGACCCTGCTCTATGGCTAAACTAGCTGTGTAATTCTAGAGGACTACTTAATCACTGAACAGCTCCGTTTTCTTATCTAAAAAAAATAGGGTGGACGTGACAACTACTGCTCTAAGTCTATGTTGCTATTAATAATTCATAGTTTTATGAAGTTAGCTTATTAAGGAAATCCGAAGTTTTCTGACACTCAGGAATCAGGACATCACTCCCAAGGCAAACAGTTGAGTTAACTTTCTTGTATTACTGTTAAGTTTTATGACATCGGAAAACATTTATCTATTGTCAGACTTGCATAGCATTACTGTGGATTGCTAGGAGACAGTAACTGTATTTACAAGCAAAACGAGCCTTCACTTTTTCCTACTGCTATCTATTGAAAAAAAAAAAAAAAAGTTTGCAAAGCTCCTGGTCCAAAACATATTTCTTTTATTGACTCAGACCAATGAACCTACTTTTTAAAGATCTGAGCTGGATGTGGAAGGAAAGCTGTTTATTGTCCACTAATCCTTCCAGCAGCTCAATGAACTGGTGGGACAGAGACTGCATAGATAGATCTAAATATAAAAGAATCCCCTTGAAGTACTGTTGTCACCATTGATCTGGGCCCACAGTTCAAACTGCTGGTCTTGATGTCAGCAGCCGCACACAGAGCCACTGCACCTCCAGGGGTCCTGCTTTAAAAGGCAGGGTGGTGAAACTCTCTTCCTGATGCTGGAGACAAGGCCATACCTGAATACGCCCACTCTCTGAAAGGATGAAGCATCTCCCTCAAATAAAAACCTCCTTTTATGCAAACTACTCAGATTGCCTCAACATTAATTGCCATAATTAACACTTTCTCAATAGGAATGTTTATCTTCTTCCCACCCCCCAACCCCCCATTGCTTTTTAAAGGTCCTGTAATCATGGGCAGTTGCTTCTCTACAGAGCCAACATTAATCCTCTTTCCCACAAAGGAACTCCTAAAATCAAAGTCTTCAGTTGCAAAAACTCAGGGATGAGTCAGAGGAAACTGAATTCTGGAGAGAGAATTGTTTAGCCATCAGACTGGGGTATTCTTGTCAAGTTTATAATATTGCACACAATGATTTTGGTAATCCATTGTGGGGTTTTTTGTTTGTTTTTTAGTAATCCTTTGTTATAGTTCATGATCATAAAAAATTAAACCCAGACAATTAAAACGAAATGGTAGAACAGAATAGAAGATGTGATAAAATTCACCATAGGGTTAAATTTTACAATTATTTTCTTTATTTTGCCTATTATTTAATTTTAAAATGTAACAAAAGGCAAAATAGTCTACTACATTCCTAAAATATATTGTGTATGCAACATTATATATTATCCATAACTCCAGAAAATCTGGAAAAAAACAAAAATTAGCTGTTGTACTTTAAATAGGAGACAGACATTAATAAAGATATGTTGCTGCAAACAGTGTAACATTATTCAAAAACAAAGAAGCATTCTAAGCTTGACCTCAATCTACCTCATCTCTATTAAAGAGTACTTGACCACTCACCAACAAAATATACAAAAGAAATAAAAATTTTATTAACCCAATAGTATATAGATGTAATGGCAATTCACTGGCATTTCATTGTTACTGTGTAAACAACTCAGTAAAGGTTGACAATACTTTATATTGTATTTAGATATCTGATAGGCTCAGAAAGGTAGCAAAAAAGTCTAATTAAGAAAGGTTAGAAAAGAATGCTGGACCAAGGTGCAGGGACTCAATTAAGAGAATTTAACAAGGATACTAGAGGTTCTGTGTGTCAATATGCATGCTATGTGGAAAGGTAGTACTTAAGACAATAGTTCTTGTAAGATGTTGAACAAAGAACCTTTCTGAATTTTTTTTTAATTAAAAAAAATGAGACTATGACTTGTGGTTGTTTTTGAGATTAAATAAATATATATGGTCATATATAAAACTCTTAGTGCAGTGCTTGGCACTGAGCAAAATTTCATAAAATATTACCAATTAACGACACAAGGTGCATAAATTAGGTGTGTGTGTGGGAGAACATGACAGGAGGAAAAAGCCAGAGGAGGTCATTCTTTTTCTGGGTATATCACTCACTAAAACTGAAAAATATGAACTACTTCATATGGAAATAATGTTGTCTTTTAAATAGCTAAATAGCAATCCGAATTCTCGTCTTTTTAAGTATGAGGGAGAGAATAGGAGAGGAGGCACAAACACAATGAAAAACTTGAGTATGCTGAAAAGTCTGGCCTTTCAAAGGGTTTTATACACCTTATCTTTATTGACTGTCTCACATTCCCCCCGCCCCATTAAAAATGTTCAAAACCCCACTGCCATCAAGTCAATACGGACTCCTAGTGACGCTGGAAGACACAGCGAACCGCTCCTGTGGGTTTCCGAGTCTGAACATCTTTACAGGTGGAGAAAGCCGCCACTTTTTCTCCCTAAGTGGTGGGTGGGTTGGGACTGCTGATCTTGCCGATAAAAATGTTGATTAAAGGTTAATAGGCTGAAGAAGAAAAGTTTAAATTTCATTTTCAAAATTTGGAAACTCAATGATGAGGAGTACAACAAGAAGGGTTTAGGAAAGTCGGGAGATTAGAATCAGACCAAAGGATGATGTATTCTGAAATGGCATGTTCAGGCTTCATTCTCACCCTATAATTCATGCTGAACTTGTGGAATGGCCTGAGATCATCTGGTAATTCACAATGATGGAGTCAGACGAACTGGCACAGTGCCCATATGAGTAACAAATGCTGAGGGCATGGATGTAGCTACCAGAATGTGCTAGAGTAAGAACGTGTTTTTTTTAAAGAAAGTTTTAAGATTTAAATAGAAGTTTTAGGTGAAAGGTGATGTTCTTATAGAAATGGAAAAGAAGAGCCAATTAAGTATCTTTAATTGCATGTTTCTAGAGCTTCAGTCAGAAAACACTGGGTGAAAAATGATAGATTGCATCAAGATGCAAGGATTCCTCAGTAAAAGTTAACTCACTGACTATCATTATATATACTTCAAGAGATTATTGTTCATTGCCTTAAAGTCAGCTCTGGTGCATATAAATCAGTGGTTCTCAGCCTTCCTAATGCCACAACCCTTTAGTACAGTTCCTCATGTTGTGGTGACCCCCCAACCATAAAACTATTTTCGTTGCTATTTCATAACTGTAATTTTGCTATTGTTATGAAAGGGGTGACCCCTGGTAAGGCGTCATTCAACCCCCAAAGGGGTCACGACCCACAGGTTGAGAATCGCTGGTATAAATGACTCCTGATCTAATGACATTTGATGTTTTGATGGTTCCATTGTTGAGACTATAATACATTGTCATATCACTCAGAGTATTTCCCCTTTTCATCAATGCTGCTGTATCAAGCAAGATTTCCTTCTCTACTAATTGATCTTTCTTGATGAAAGTAAAACAAAGTAAACAAGACACATCTCATCATATTTGCTTCTGAGGAGCTTTCCCCAATGTCAATGAGTCAATTACAATAGCGACCCAATATAGGGTTTCCGAGACTGTAAGTTCTTGCAATAGCGATCTTTCTCCCTTAGAGCAACTGTGGGTTTGACTTTGATTAGCAGTCTAATGCCTAACCTACAGTGCCATTGGGGCTCCTTATTTTAATTAGATCCTATTATTATTCAAGTCAGTCTAGGGGTCTTGGTGGTATAGTGGGTTATTCACGAAACAGCTAACCACAGAAGAAAGGTGAGGCTATCTGAGGTTTCTCAAAGGGCAATACTAGTTGGTCCTCAAGAATCACTATGAGTCAGAATCAACTTGACAGCAGTGGGATTCTAGATTCTAGAAGTCATATAGATTTGAAAACCAGACACATAGATGACAACTTTGGGGTTAAGACATTGCTGTTGAGTTGATTCCAACTCAGAACCACACTGTAAGACAGAGTAGAACTGCCCCACAAGCTATCCAAGGCTGTAATCTTCACAGAAACACACTGTTAAACTTTCCAACCATGAAACAACTGGGTGGGGTCAAATCAGCACCTTTTGGTTACAGCAGAGTGCTTATCCATTGTGCAATCAGGACTTCTTAGTCTGGGGTTAACTAACTCAAAAAAGACTGAAGTATAACTGCAATGACTTTATTTTTTACTATTGCACGAAGAGGTGGAGGAAGGAGGAAGGTGATGGTGGGGCAGTAGGAGGCAAAAGGAGACAGGCAAAGGCCTAGATAGAGAGATTAACAGAAGTGTGCACTTATGCAAACACATTAATCCATAACAATAGTGGTATTGGCCTATGTACATATGTTTATAAGGCAATACACTGAAGCTGCAGATGGGCCTTGGGCCTGGCTCATACCTTCCCTCAATACAAAAACACTTTGTTCTAACTAATTGGCATTCTGTGATGCTCACCTCCACCCCCACCTCCCACCCCTACACGATCGCTGAAAGACAGAGCATGGTGCCTAGCTATTAAAAGATATATGTCTGGGGTCTTAAAGGCTTGAAGTTAAACAAGCAGTCATCTAACAGTGAAGCAACAAGCCCACATGGAAGAAGCACACCAGTGGGTGCGATCGTGAAGTGTCGAGATTCACAACAAACAGTAAGCAAACAAACAAAAATACATTGGTGCGAATGGAGGGGGATTGGAGCAGAGACCCAAAGCCCATCTGTGGAGAATGGAACATCCCCCCACAGAGTGGTTGCAGGGAGGGGGTGAGTCAATCAGGGTGCAGTAGAGCAATAATGGGTCACACAATATACCTCTGTTCCCTGGAGGCCTCCCCACCGCTGCTATCATGACCCCAGTGCTGCTTCCCAATCTACACTAGATGGGAGCATGTACATAGGTATAGGCAAGAGATAAAACTCACAACACATGGAACCCAGAAACAGGAAAGGGAATAGAGATACCAAAAGGGCAGGTTGAAAGGGGGAAGTGGAGAGGGAGGGGGACACCGATCCCAATGAATGGCACAAAACTGCAAACCAGAGGGGAAGGGAGACAGCAGTCAGAGTGAGATTTGAAAATAATTAACAATCTACAATCTATCAGGGGCCACAAGGGGAGCAGGGAGGAGGGAGGAAAGAAAGGAGGAGTTAATCCCAAGGACTCAATGGAAAGTAAATGTCTAGAAAAGAACAATGGAATATATGTACCAATATGTCAGATACAATTGATGTATGGTTTGTAACAAGAGTTGTAAGAGCCCCCAATAAAATGATTTTTAAAAAGAAAAAGGAAATCTATTATACATATTTAATTTGAAGCAGTCAATACATGTCTTGGGAAAAGTAGTAAGTCCTGTCTTGGAAGAAGTGCAGCCAGAATATTCCTTAGAGGCAGAAGTGGTGAGAGTTGTCTTGTGTACTTTGGACATGGAGTCAGGAGAGACCAGTCCCTGGAGAAGGACATCATGCTTGGTCAAGTAGAGGGCCATCGGAAAAGAGGAAGGCCCTTGATGAACTGGATTAACCCAGTGGCTGCAACAATGGACTCGAGAATATTGACAACCGTATTTCACTCGTATTTCATTCAGTTGTCCATATGGCCGCTGCGAGTCAGAACAGACTCTGGGACTAAACAACAATAAGGCCATTGTAACATAGCTAAATCTTCTCTATGTAGGCTGGTCTCCCTGTAAGTCAAGCAATGATTGGCTAGTTAAACATGAAAGAGGAAATCAGTTATGTGATTAGATATATAATGACAAGAGTGTCTTAGAGTCTGGGTTCTCTATCTGTGCCCAATGGATGAGGTCCCTGCCTTAAGATTCACACAGCTAGATATCCAGATCAGTTCCTGACTCACTGCAATGTTTTCCAGATAAATATTTCTTATCAATTTGATCCTTTTATATGTCTTACAACTGATTAGATTTGAGTTTACTAAACAAGGAAAAGATATTCTATTCTGAATGCTTTGATGAAAGCTTTGGGTGTTCCCAAATTCTTCAAGTATGGTACAAGTTTTCTGTTATCTTTAGGTTACTCATGTCGAATGAATTTCACTAATTTGATTCTCAGTCACCACTTTATTTTCCTGATTTCCATATGTTTAGGCACCATATAAGGAGCCTTTGTGGCGGTGAGGGTAAACATTGGACTGTTAACTGCAAGGTTGGAGGTTCAAACCTACCAGTCACTCCCAAAGAGAAATTTAACCCCAAACTAGCCATCTATGTATCAAGTTCCATAGTGAGTAATAAAACAAATTTTAAGGAAATTTGGCAGGTTCTAAATCCATGACAATAAACAAAAGTAGTTTTAAGTATAATTAAATGTTATTGTCACATACTTTTGAGACACGTTGTGGCCCTATGCACAAAACACTGGCAAGTCGTATAGCCACTGACTGTGTCACTCCATCTTATTTAAGGTCTTTCTCTTTTTAACTTTAGCTATACTCCCATAACCTCATGTCAGCCATATCTTAACTTCTATGTCATTAAAAAATTATTGATGTTAACAATGCAATCATCTTATACCCCAAGGGGATGATTGACAATGTTTTTTCTTTCTTTTTTTTCCCCCCTGCCTTTTGTTTGTTTTTATTGTTTATCTTGTGAATTTTTGTTTTGATCATAATATCACTGCCAAAGTAAACCAAAGTTGTTCATAATCCATGGACAAGCAGATAGATTCGGGGCACCCATTTAACTTTAGCCCCAATCCAAGAAGAGTTAGTTCTAACAGGGCCCTGCTTGGTGCTTGCCTTCAGAACATGACCACTGAAGATAAGGGTGGTATAGCAAAGTGTGGTAAAGAAAGCAGATGGTGCCAATCTGCTATCATTTGGAATAATCCCTGTGACCTTGAAGGCTTGTATTCAAACAAGAAACCATCTAAGTGAGGAGTCAACTAAGTCCACATGGAAGAAGCGTACCGCCTTGTGTGATTCAAAGATGGCATTAACAAAATTCAAATATGGTGAAGGGAAAAGTATCAGAGCTTAAATTGTGAACACCCAATTTGTAGAAACCTATGGCGGACAGTGGCAATTCAGATCCATCTACAGACTATCTAGTCAGATTAAGCCTCTGACAGATCGCTTTCAACCACAAGCAAGGGACTTGATCAGTTTGACCATCAGACAGAGATCATTGCAAACTTGATTATGGTGGATCAAACCATAACAGTTTTAGTCAGTTGACCTCCCTTTTGATTCAACTTGAACTTGCTCGAGGCTGAAGTATTTCTCACCTGTTTCAGGACAGAAAATTCTTCTCTGGCCTTTCAAATATTGATGGTGGTCTTTTCTTTTTTATGCTTTATTTGTATTTTTATCTTTCTATTATTATTTTCTTTTTGCAGTTTT
>NW_022107431.1:53108619-53110114 GCF_000313985.2 Echinops telfairi | reverse complement strand
GGGTAATGGGTGTTTCTTATATAAAATTACTTAGCAGGCAAATGAATATTTAAAGAACAATTGCAAATTACCAAATGTTTTCAGGTATCATCCCCTAACCTAAATCAGACACATTGTAGCTATACTGAAAATATAGTAGGCAAGTAGAACAATGATATTTAACAAATTATATCAGAAGACTGTCTGTGGATATCCAGTTACCACCCCACCGCCATTGCCTTTAAATCTACTCTGGCCCAATAATTACCCAGTTTCCCAAACTCTTGGGTTTCCAGACTGTACATGTTTGTGGTAGTGGGCAGCTGCATCTTTCTCCCAAGGAACCACTGGTGCATTTGCAGTCAGCAGTCCGACAGTACCCCACCGTCCCAATACTTATCCTGACAGTCAGAGGGGACTCAGTAGAAATGAGTTTTAAGAGACATAAAATTCAAATGGCCTCATCAATAACCTTTGTCCAGAATGGAACTTGAGGTGGCAGATTTTGGGGGGGTTGGGGTGGAGGGAGGCCGAAATCCCTTCCTTAAGTTAAAATTCTCAAAAGGAATGAACTCTTAACATTTTATGATTTGTGTTTAAAAGTCTCTAAATTAAGTATTCCATCACAATTTTGTATTTAAATAGATATTTTGCTATTAAATATATATTTCTAATAATGCGGAATGAATTTAATTTAGAAGAACAAAAGTAGATAGCAATACTGTTTTAGACCTTACAATGAAATACAAGTACTATAACCATAAGCTTGAGGAAGGTAAAACTTAGGTCATTCTGCATTATACTACTCAAGTTAGACTCTGGCTAGAAACCAGTGAAAACGATATATATGGTGTCGATGGGGATGGAGATCTTTCCAAGCAAGCACCTTAGCAACCAATCCTTGAGTTTTTTCCTTTATGCTGTTAAGTTTTAAACAACAATTAGCAACACCCACATACTACAAAGGAAACACAATGTGTGTATATTTGTAAATATGTATCTTTCCTAAATCTGTCCACTAAAAGGGCCTAAAAGCAATGATATCCCCATGGACTCTTTGAAGAAATGCAAAATTTAGGACTGAAATAACAGAGAATTGAATATGTCTTGAATTTCTTGTGATGCTAAAAAACTAAGGAAGTGCTCAAAGAATGATAGGGATATATATATTTATAAAGTAGAGTCCTACTTGAAGTGGTTCCTAAATGCTAAATCAGGGATATTTTGATTATTAAAAGGCAGGCTCGAAAAATGAAACTAACTGTGTTAACAATTGCACAGTTGTTAATACAAGATCCTTCTGAAGGCAATGGGGATAAAAGGAATTGACTTAAATAACTTTGGAAAACATTATTCTGATTGGAAACTATAAGCCTAAACATAAAAAAACCCCTGCACATAAATATTGTACTCTGGTTTGTAAGTTTTGCTTGGCAATTCTGAAAGTATTTTAAATCTATACAGTGTTATTCAAACGAGCCCCCCAAAAGAACCTTTAAAATAACAGTACCAAAAT
>NW_022107431.1:53104840-53107091 GCF_000313985.2 Echinops telfairi | reverse complement strand
CATCATAATTCAAATGCATTAATGTTTTGCTGGTATTCCTTATTTATTGTACAGCTTTCACATGCATAAAATGGAATACTACCCTGCAATAAGAAGTGATTGATCAAGCCGCACAAAGACATGGAGGAACCTTAAAGGCATATTGTGAAGTTAAAGAAATTAGTCTAGAAGTGCTTCATAATATGACTCCCTCGATCTGACATTTGAACAAGGCAAAACTGTGGCTGTGACAAAAAGAGACATGGTTGCTGTGACTTTCACGTGGGGAAGTGAAGAATAAATAGGGAAAGCAAGGGAATTCTTAAGGCTGTGAAACTATTGTGTAACGTTACTCTAATTGGGAATACATAACATGATGCACTTGTCAAAACCCATAGAATTGTATAAGAGTGACACTGAATGTTCACTGTGGACTCCAGTTAATAATACTATCTCAGTACAAAGGTAAGTGCAAAAATATTGCTACTAGAGCTCAAATTCATGCATGAGCAGCCGTATTCCAGTCAGTACATGCAGTAGAACCCCGGGTCTCCACCGCATTGGTACTTGGATTTCAAAGCAAAATGTCGAGGAAATTTTGCATCTGAGCTCAAACAAAACATCGGGATCCGACCTGACACACGTGGTTTTTGTAAACAAAAGCAGTTTCTGTTTCGGTTACTCAGCATTTGTTGGCATTATTTGTTCGTGTTGTTCAAACCTTTTGCGGCTGTGTTCCAAGCGTTTTGCTATAATTTTCTTAGTTTTTGTGGCTTTTTATTCTGATTTTAGATAAAGAAAACATGGGTCCTAAGAAAGAGTTTTCTGAAAAGGTTCATCATGATAAGGAACTGGTTAACCATGTTTTCAATATTGTTGATGATAATTTAATAAACCCTTTAAGAAAAGAGTTAAGGAAATGCCAACAGCAGACCACATTAGATTGTTTTTTAAGAGAAAGCCACTAAGGTCCTAATGCAAAAAGGCAAAGAAGGGGAAAAACTCCTGAAAAGCAGCTACCAGTTAATTTTATGGAAGGGGTTTCCCCCTCCACACAAGGACTCTCTCTCCATCCCTCCTCTCCACATCCGTGTCCACAGATCCAGATCCTCATCCATCTCAAGGTATGGGCCATACTGTCATTGAGAACTTTTTAAATGTTGTGTTTCTTATTTAAATTATTTAACTCTGAACTTATTTACTTTGAAATTTCTGTGTAATATTTTGTATAAAAAGGCAAGGTAGGGTAAAAACTTGGTGGTTGAGAATAGGTTAATCTCTTTTCAGTTATTTCTTTTTTTTTTTTAATTTCAGTTATTTCTTATGGGAAAAATTCATTCGGAATTCAACTGCACCGCGTCTCGATGCTCCTTCTAGAACAGATTAGCATTGAAGTCTTGAAACATGCCTATGTTATTAGTGAATTTCTGCAGACAAGTTCTGTCCGTACTAAATTTGTCTTAGTGTTATTAGAGAACCTTCAAAGAAAGGTCTAATCAAAACAATCTAATCAAATCAGCCATTTGCTCAGCAGATTAATTGAAGGCAGAGAGATCAATTCAGAAGGCTATGGTGACTTTTTTAGGGGGATTCCAACGGGTAATCTAGAAAATGTCATAGAGTCCTACTGAGAAAAAGTTTTAAGAAAAGTGTAAAACTTCATTAATGAGAAAAACGCCAGGAAAGTTGTGCTTAGGAAGTGCTCTCCCTCTCAGTAACATGCCCCTTCGTTCTCTGAGGGTCACAAGGTGGTCCTGTAAGAACACCATGGGGAAACTCTACCCTATCCACCCGAGAGCTCCAATCCTGCCCTTTGGACTCAAAGAACATTTAATAGGAACACTATTTGCATTCCTTGAGGATGTTAAAAGTGCCATTTGGATAGGGCGTAAATCACGCAGAGCAGAATCTTTTGGGAAAGGGTAAGAAAGAAGGAAGCATTACCCTGCAGAAGCCTATAGACCTACTGGAAGGAGGTGTCAAGGATGTTTCTATGCTTTTATAGTAATATGTTTTTACTTACTTTCATTTTAGTTTCTTAATCTTAACAGGTATACTATGTTAATAAGGAAAGTTAATAAGAGAAAAACACTATGTGTGTGTAGCAAGGGAGGAGATGGCATGTACAGGAAAACTACTGTTTGCTTAATGTTCGGTCAATCTAAACCCATTCTAAAACAGTAAATATATGAATTTAAAAAGTAACTTTATGAAAAAATTATTTATAAATTATCAAGGGTTCATGAGAGTGGAAGAGTGGGGGAGGGAGGGG
>NW_022107431.1:53073151-53103182 GCF_000313985.2 Echinops telfairi | reverse complement strand
GAGATAATAACATGCACAAAAACAAGACAGAGCAAAACCAAGCAATAATATACAACATAACAGCAACAACAATAAACCAATGACAAAACAAAACACAAGAAAGAAAAACTTGTAGTTAGTTCAAGCACTGTTTGTTGGCCTTTAGGAGTGTTTTCCAGTCCAGTCTGTTGGGGCACCATGCCCTGACACCAGAGTCCACCTTCAGCATTCCCTGCATGCTAGAGCTTCTTCTGCTTCATCTTAAAAAGGATCCCAACAAGCAACAAAATGATGGACAGGTGTAATAAAAATATTTAAATATTGGTAAGCAGTAAAGTGTCACCATCTGGCCATCAAAGACAGGTCAATTGTTCTCTATTTGCCTGGAGCAATAGACAATCAAGGAGAATCAGGAAAAGGAAGGGAATATGGAATGTGTGACTAATTACCTCCATTAACAGCTGTGTCTTTTCTCATGAGAACAGGAGAACTGGGTAGTACTGGGATTCCATTCCCGAAGAATCTTGATCAAAGGGGGAACATGAAGAACAGAATTGTAAATTCTCAATTCTCTAGCGTGGTCTTCACCGAGGCAGGATGAGCGCCTGAAACAGATAATTTTTGCCCTGAGATAATTTTTAAGCTTTAAACCAAAAAGTCCTAGATGTTTCCTTGAATCCAAGCAATATTCTAGCATACATAGTAAAGTATTTTAGCCTGCATAGCATCTGTCTTTAGCATTCAGCTGGTTTTATTTTATTTTACTTAAGCTTTTGAAAGAACAATCTATCCACAGGGAATCAAAGTGACCACAGCAACTTACAGACTGTCTCAGAACCATAGAGGGCAGTGAGTTCATGTCAACGGGGAGGAGCGACTCAAAAAGGGAGAGAATGGTTGAGACGTCCATTGCCTTGTAGTAAATCCTGGTACCTTGAGGTTGCTGTGCTCAGGAGAACTTTTCTAGTAGAGCTCTGACAAGCTTCCTCACAGGTTCACCTCTGAGGAAGTGAGGGGACAAGTCTGATCTCTATCCATACAAGGGAGAAGGAAAGTCCAATTTTATTTCAGTAGGCATGTGTCTCTCTGTAGCCCTCAACCACTCGACCCTACATAGACAGTGAAGTGTGAAAACGCTCCTTTAGGAGCCCTGGTGGCATAGTGGTTGCCTGTTGGTCTTCTAATATCAAGGTCAGTGGTTTGAAACCAGCGGTTGCTCCATGGGAGAAAGAAGAGGCTCTCTACTCCCAGTAAGAGTTATAGTCTCTTAAAAAATGAAATAAAATGATACATCTGACTGGAGCAGTTAAAAAGTTGTCATGTGATGTCACTTTGATGTATTTTTGTGTTTAATCTGGTTTTTAACATTTGTGTGTTGTTTTCTTTTTCATCTTGGGGTTTGTCTATTGTATTTTGAAATTGCTGGTAGCCTTTTTGACTTTATGTTATATATATTTTCTGGGTTTTTTTTCAGTATATGAACCCCAGGATAGGTGAGTCTATAGAGATAATAACTAGCATAAGACATCCTTGGGGTATGGCAGGGAAGGGGGCTCTAAGGGGGAGCTGTTATCAAGGAGTTTAAGAAGAAGAAAATGTTTTGAAACTGATTGTGATAGTGATTGTACAACACTGCTGGATATAATTGAACTGTGGATTGATGTGATGTCTGGATTGGTTCCTAATAAGATGTCTTTTTTTGGGGGGGGGGAAGAATTTAACTAAAACAAATTTTTTTTAATTAAAAAAGAATTGATAGTCTCAGAAACGCACAGTAGCAGATCCACCCTACCCTGTAGGGTCACTGTGACTTGGGACGGATGTGATGGCAGTGAGTTTGGTTTGGGTTTTGAGTACTGATAAATGCCTACAGGACACCCCGCTCTGCAAGTCCGCTTTCTGACGGAGGACACTCCACTTCACTGTGACCCATGGCTGTGCCTTGTGCTATCAGTGCTGCCTTTTTTGTTGTTTTCAGTCTCAAGATCTCAGTGTTGTTCCTCTGCCCCTCTTGGAGAAGTTTCACTCCTAGCTCTTCCTTCAGGATGACCTTGGGGTTCTGTGTATCTGCTCCTGAGATGGGCTCACTTTTATATCCAGAATGGCAAAACGGACCAATTCCCAGGTTAAAGGCCTCTACACTTCATTTAAATGCTCTCACTGGGTGGGAGTTTCCAGGACTACAGGATAAAGAGTCATCACAAGTACAAATTCCACTTCTGGGAAAGGCCTTCCTAGGAATTTGCATATCTACCTGAGGGTACTGATCCAGATTCTACATTTTAACAAGATTCCCAAGTGATTCTGATGTAGAGTTTCCTGTAATGATTCTTTCAGGTTCCTGGGGGGTCCTGCTACCATATTTGGGGTGGCATGAAAATTCCCAGTAGAGGGTCAAACTAGAATGAATTGATTTGCAGTCACTGCTGTCAACAGTCTCAGCTCATCCCAGCCTTCCCGCACTCCCTGTAAGGAGACAGACATGTTTCTTATGCCTTCCAGAGTAACTTACCAGCTGAGTACCACACACTTACTTCCGCCAATGCCACAGGGAAGAGAAGGCTTTCCGAAAACCTGATCAATTGTTTTTTCAGTCCTGCAATTTGTGATTTTTAGAAATGATTATTTTACTCTACTCTTTTAGAATTATTTGTTATATTCCATTTAAAATGAGAACATGTGAGTGCTAAAATGTTCAGAAATGGGATATGAGAATATCTCATGTGAAGTTAGCAAGCTTGACTTAATGCTAAAGCCAACAACATGAGACAAAAACTTCTTAAATACCTACTCCTTGCCAATGAACGAGGCCTGCTTCCAGTTGGAGATGAAATCAGGTCTAGGTTAGACACAGAGGACCCCAATTACGCAGAGACAGAGGTTGCAGGTTAAGAAACATGTAGGGCCTCAAATCACCAGCACGGCTTTTGTACATTCCTGGGGCCGTGTTTTCCTTTAGATATTATTTGCGTTCTTTTGGCTTTTAAAATGTATAAAAAAAATTTTTTAAAAGGAAAATCAACTCATTTGTCTGAGGAAAAGCGATAAAGATGAACACAGTAGGGAACAACAGTTATTAGAGAATGTGCATATATTTTTCAACTTTAACACTTGAAATCATAACAGTCAGAGTACAAAATTAGAGGAGCAAAAAATATTCTTAGAGTATTTTTCTCACTTTGCTCCCAATTATTATGTCAGGATTTTTAAACAAGAACTCCTCTCCTTCATTTGATTCTTGGTGTTGTACAAAATGTCTCCGTGTACTGAGGAGCAGAGCACGTTCGACTTCTGTGATGGCAGCACCCGTTCTCGTGTCTTCTGTGTGGTTACTTGGCTCATCTGCGGCTGAGGATTCTGATACTTGGAAGCTATCTTGGCTGCTTAATAATCAGAAGAATGGAAAGCATGTCCTGGGTTTTGATTAGGCATATCATCAAGATGTGTTGCCTTGAGCTCTTACTATCTTACAGAAGTTTTCAAAAGCTATCCCTTTCCGTTTTTATACCCAAATGCCTCTCTCTAGGATAAAGATGTGAATTTATGGAAACTGGGCCAAAGAACCATGTGGGTGACAGGCCCATTGCTGTACAGAGAATCACTGTTCATTCCTTCTCTTAGTGAAGTAGTCTCCTTAGATTAAACTCTTCCATTTTCATTCACCTGATAAATTATAATGTATGCCATGCATCCAGTTCCCGCCCTCTAGAAGTTCACATTCTTTTTGTGAAGGTCAAATCAAAACCAAACAAAATGAAAAACAAGTATTGCCATGGCGTTGGTTTTCATGCGTGGAGCAGAACTCTCTAGAGGGTTCTCTTGGCTGTCATCTCGATGGGGAGCCCGAGGCACAGTGGCTAAAGTGCTGCTGAGTTAAGAAATCAGTCAGTTATCCACAATCACAAGGTTGGCAGTTCTAACCCACCAGCCACTTTGTAGGAGAGCGATGTGGCAGTCCGCCTCCAGAAAGCTTATCACTGTGGAAACCCTGCGGGACAGTTCTTTCTGAGTTAGAGGATTGCTGTGAGTCAGAACTGGCTCCGCACAAGTGGACCATCTTTAGGGAAGCAGAATACCTGTTCTTTCCTCCATGGCAAAGTTGGGTGAACAAATGGTCCACCTGTCAGTCAGAATCAAGCACAAGCCTTTTGTGTAATTCAGAGACCATGTTAGTGACAGGAGAGGACAAAAGGAGACAATAATACTTGCTCTGATAGAGAGAAGGATAGATGACTACAGAAACACAGAATAGACATATTTAACCTAGACTGGGGTGCAAGCGGAGTTACCTCGAAAATATACGATGACCTACTGTGTCTTGCTAAATGACAGAAGTTTGCCTGGGTAAGAAATGTATCATCGTCCATGTGACCAGTACTGGCAGAAGCATGGTGCTAAGAGGAGAGCTGACATTTTCAGTGTTGTGCTAGCCTTTTGGATAGCTTGGTTTCCAGAAGGCTCCTGGGTTCCTGTTAGACTGTCGATACCTGCCCTCTATTCATGAGACTTGCTGGGTTAATAGGTAAAGTGCAAAGCGGGATCATGCCTGAGGTGAGAAAGCAGTGCCATTGTTAGAAAGAGGTGAAAGGTGGTCAAATGAGCGAAAGAAAAAGTCGATGGGAAAGAGGCAGTAGACCCCATCTTCCTGCCAAGATGTTGGGCGGTATCATGTTCCAGGTGCTTGGTCGTGAGTCAACAGGTAGCCAGCCTGTGGAGACAGTGTGCAATCCTGCCAGGATCTTTGCATTAGCATGTTTGCCCTGAGAGGTGCCAATACCTTGTTCAATAAAGTAGAAGAAGAAAACAAGCCTTTCTCAGCAATAGACAAAATAGTATGTGCTAACTTTCCTCCTACGATCATATCAGTGAGTTTTCATACTTTGTTTCTAAAACAGTTCCAGAAACCATATCATGTCTTTTGATGATGCCACGGACCTAATATGCAAAGTGCTTGCCTGGAAGAAATGGGCCAATTGTGTTTTTGAGGCTCATCTTTTGAGGTCCCAAATTATGGTAGCTTCCGAAAATATGACTAATTTGCCTATAATTTCCTTTCACCTTGATACATGGTGTCCTCCCCTAGTTGAGAAATCTGCCAGTTATTCGTAAGCAACCTCAGATGTCAAAATCTATCATTCCCCAGCTTACAAATATGTAAAGCAGGTTGCAAAACCTTGACATCCCATCCTTACAAAATGTACAGATACAAAATGTACAGATGTAGCCTGTCAAGATCGAAAGCACAAAGCTAAGATAATTAGTTATCTAAATCCTCTCCAAAATGAGGCTGGGTCTCAAAACGAATTTTTTTTTAGAGTGTGAATGAAGAAGCATCTGCGAACTCCTCACATTTTCTCCCACTCTCCTCCGTCTTCACGGCTTCTAAAACCCTGGAAGAACTCCACTCTGACCTGGATTTCATAGCGCTATCTCCAGCTCCCATCTTCTCTCCCTTTCCCCTGGATTCCGTTCTGAAGCCCACAGAGAAAATCATCCTTGCTTGTTGCTCAAATAACAGCCATCTCGATTTTGCCTCATAAGACTTATTTTCTCTTGCCTTGCACCCATCCAGTTGACTCCAAAATAATGTTTCCTTAATTTTTTCTTAATAAGTGAGTAGACTGGATTTCCAGATATCGCTTCAAAAACTTGGGATGGGAAAATAGCACATTACTCCAGAAGCAACTGGCTCACATACTCTTTTTTTTTTTTTGCCAATCTGTTAAGAATTTGTAGCCCAGTTTTTGAATTTCAAATTGATTTTTTTTTTCCTTTATGGAAAGCTAAAAGGATCTAAGGTAGCATCGGAAAGAAAAAATAAAACATCGTGTTGAAGTGATGTTATTCGGCAAGGCACTGTCGAATAACTCAGAACTAAATGACTAGGTAGAAGCGTGAAGATATGGTATAGAAGACTCTGACTTGGGGATTGGTCCATTTTGCCATTCCACTGGGTTTAAATGAGCCACCTTAGAAGCAGGGAGAGGAAATCCTGCAACCATCCAGAAAGACCCACGAATGAGGTGTGATATCCCTGTGTGAAGCATTAGAGGCAGCAGAGGCAACAACACCGCGACCGTGAGATGGAGCATAATACTGGCACCCAGAGCCAGAGACAGAGCAGTGGCTGGGCCAAAAGCCTGTGGCTGAGGGCCCGAGGCCCAGAAAGAGACATGATTGCCATGGCTAAGAGGTGCTGTGGGCAAAAGAACTATATCCTTATCATTTTTTAACCTGTGATCTTCCCTCACAAACCTCATCATCATGAGCATTGTCTGAGTGCTGTGTAGCCATTCAAACCCAGTGAAGAAGCAGTCTGTTGTATGAAGGATGATAGGCAATTGGAGGCAGGTCTGTCTGATCTTCGCCTTGTGGCAACCAGTCTTGGGCTGAGGTGGAGTTGGATTCTCCTTCTCTCTATTGAAGTTAGAGGAGATCAGAAAAGGTGCCCAAGCCATTTCCTTAAATATCTAATAAAAAATTTCTAAGTAATAGATTGCTCTCTAAAATATCCATCTAGATACTAAACCTATTCCAAAATTACATAATTTTATGAACGAGAGAGTTTAATAAAATTTATTTGACAGGCCACAACTGACCATAACACACATATGTTATTGTTAGGTGTCATCAAATCGGTTAGCCCACATGGAAGAAGCACACCAGCCTGTGTGATCACGAGGTGTCGAAGGGATGAGGTATCAGGCATCAAAGAACAAAAAATCATATCGTTGTGAATGAGGGAGAGTGGAGACACAAAGCCCATCTGCAGGCAACTGGACATACCCTTACGGAAGGGTCTTGGGAGGAGATGAGCCAGTCAGGGCGCAGTGTAGCACTGATGAAACATACAACTTTCCTCTAGTTCTTTAATGCTTCCTCCCCCCACTATCATGATCCCAATTCTACCTTACAAATCCGGCTAGACCAGAAGATGTACACTGGTACAGACAGAAACTGGAAACACAGGGAATCCAGGACAGATGATCCCTTCAGGGCCAGTGGTGAGAGTGACGATACTGGGAGGGTGAAGGGAAGGAGGGGTAGATAGGGGAAACCAATCACAAGGATCTACATAAAACCCTCTTCCTGGGGAATGGACAACAGAAAAGTGGGTGAAGAGAGACATCGGATAGTGTAAGACATGGCAAAATAATAATTTATAAATTATCAAGGGTTCGTGAGGGAGGCGGGGCTGGGAGGGAGGGGAAAAGTGAGGAGCTGATACCAAGGACTCAAGTAGAAAGCAAATGTTTTGAGAATGATGATGTACAACAAATGCACAAATGTGCTTGACACAATAGATGGATGTATGAATTGTGATAGGAGTTGTAGGAGCCCCCAATAAAATGATTTTTTTAAAAAAGAACAAATTGGTTCTGACCCATATAAAAAACAGAATGAAACACTGACCAGTCCAGTGCCATCCTCACAATTGTTCCTGTGCTTTAGCCCATTGGTACAGTCACTGTGTCACCCCATCTCATTTGAGACCGTCTGCGTTTTCACTGATCCTCTACCTTTCTGAGCATAGTGTCCTTTTCCAGGGCCTGGTCTCTCCTACTTAACATGTTGTAAGTAGTAAAATGACGTCTTGTCATCCTTGCACTCTGGCTATACTTCTTCCAAGACAGATCTGTTTGTCCTCTTGTCAGTCCATGGTACTTTCAATGTTCTTCTCCAGCACCACAATTCAAATGCATTGACTCTTCTTTGGTCTTCTTATTCAATGCCCCACATTCAAATGAATTTAAGGATACCATGGCTTGGGGCAGGCTCATCTTTGTTCTCAAATAACATCCTTGCTTTTCAATACTCTGAAGAGGTTCTAGCAGATTTACTAATGCAACACATCTTTTGATCTCTTCACTTGCTGCTGCTTTGAGCATTGGTTGTGGATTCAACCTAGACAAAATCCTTGACAACTTCAACCTTTGCTCCATTTATAACGATGTTACCTTTGGCCCAGTTGTGAGGATTGGGGCCTTGTTTTCATTGAGTTGTAACCCTAGTTAAGGCTTCCATCCTTGACCTTCATCAGCCAGTGCTGTATATTCTCTTAGCTTTGAGCAAGCAAGGTTGTGTCATCTGCATATTGAGGTTGTTAATAAGTTTTCTTCTGATCCTGATGTCACAGTCTTCTTCATGAGTCATAGCCAAAAATAAAAGTATATGTAGAAAGTATATTAATTGGAAGTATCACAACCATAATCAAGTGGACAATTCAATAAACTGTCGCTATGAGTCAGAATAGACTTATTTTCAACGTTGACCAAAAATATCAATGTCATCAGAAAGATGAGAAGAGATTGTTCAAAAGACCTAAGAGACCCAACAAAACACAGCATCTGGACTTTGTAAAGTTGAATATTGTAGATAAAATGAACGATCTTATCTTTTGATATCACTGTCAATCCATTTCAAAGTGGTTTCACTTAAAAGAAAAGAGGCAAGGAGACATACACATGGACTAAGCCTCTGGTGTATCCCCTCTGACCATAGATCAGAAATGTGTAAAAACAAAATTAAACACACAAAAAAACTAGAAATGTGAATAGCCTTGCTATCGTGTAGAACACATTGAAAAGTGGATGATTGCAGATGCAGAAAGGATACAATTTAACACCTTATCATTTGATTTCCCTTTTGATTCATTTTATATTTTTTCTAGTTTTAAATATTTTCAACTTTCTTTCTACTTTGCTGTTGTTGTTAGTTTGTTTGTTTTGATTTTCTGTATATGAAATCCAGAGGCAGTAGAGATAGTAGCTGGCAGGGAAGGCTGGGGTAAAATGAGGAGCTAAAAACAACGAGTAAAGAAAGAAGGAAATGTTCCAAAATTGATTGTGGCGATGATTGCACACCTACCTCTTCTTGATGTTGTTGAACTTTTGAATTTTATGAAATGTAAATTATGTTCCAATAAAACTGTTTTAAAACAAAAAAGGAATAGAAGGGCGAGACATGAAAGAAGAAATACAAATGATCATGTTAGAATATAAGAATTCATTGTATCATTCCAAATATTTTCTGTGTACTGACTATACTAGATATTTTCATATTTATTTTAAAATTCTGTAACAAAAAAGTTACTAACTAATACCAGAATCCTTTCTTCAAATAAAATACCACCCTTGGAGTGGTGGGGAAAGGCTTTTTTTTTTTGGTGTTGACAAAAAGACGCCAGCAAACTCGACCTCTTTTTCATGCTCCCCTTGGAGCCTCCGATGACAGCCTTGAAGGAACATGGCCTGAAAACTGCCACCTGTGTCTTCTCCCTGTGTGACAATGAGGCATCTCCAAATGTCATTGCTTCAGAGTTGACTCTTCCCAATCCACTACTGACCGGTTTATGGGAACAGACACTGTACTCACCACTCCACACAAACCGTCTTGGTCTTCCCAGGTAGGGAATCTTCCTTGTATACATAACGACTTCACTCTTCAACTTGATCTAGATGTCTGACAACTTGGTCAGTATGTATAACCACTTTTGATTTGTTGTCGTTTTATGCAGAATATTTCACCCTATACCTAATAGGAGTTGCTTTCTTCTGAATAAAATATTGCTACTGAAAATAACCAGTGGCCAACTACTCAAAACAAATTCAATATATGCATTATATATGTTGTACTCCAAAAATAAATGCCAAGGGTAATTTATAACCCACAAATGGACAGCTAAAATAAAATCGCAGATGAATGTCAAACCTTTGAATAAAAGGGCCTAATAATCTTGCACATCAAGATTAAAATTTTTGACTATCCTAAAATATAAGAATTTTCATACTAAAGAGTAGACATATATTTATTTATTTAAATACTTTTATTGGGGGTTCTTATATCTCTTATCACAATCCATACATTCCTCCAATGTGTCAGGCTCATTTGCACATATGCCGCCATCATCATTTTCAAAGCATTCTCTTCCTACTTGAGCCCCTGATATCAGCTCCCCATTTCTGCCCCATCCCTCCCCCACCTGCCATCCCTCATGAACCCTTGATAAGTTATAGGTTATTTTTTCCATATTTAAAATTTTTCCATATATTTAAATTTAAGACCATCTAAAAAGTTAGGAAATGATCATAGTAGTAAAAAGTCAAGTGGGTAAAAATTTTATTATAAATATGTCTTAGAAAAAGTAAGACTGAGAAGGCAGAAGTTAGTAAGATATGTATATGTGTATGAACCAAAGAAATAAATATTGAAATATAAATGAGTTTTCATACAGCAAAACAATTTAAGAGCTATATCAAATACAATCCACACTTGATTCAGAAGTCTTAAAATGTTCAAATATTTAACTCAAGTTCTTATAATTTATACTAAAGAAACAAATCTTAAAAAACAAGAACTGAATCAAGTTGTTCATTAAATGCTAATTTTAATAGTAAACATTTAAAAAGTTAGTCAAATAGTCAAAAACAGGTGATTCAATAAATGATTATTCAAATTCCCCATTACATTTAGAAAGGGATTTTGTTAATACAAAAATGCTGTGTTTTAAATATAAAAAAAAGGAGGATATAACTTTTCATTAAAAAATTATTAGCATTTTTAAATTCAAACAAATCTATGATAGACTTAAACATTAATCACTTCTCAGCCTTTTGGCTAAGATCAAGTGTAGATAGACATTAAAATAACAAACTATAATAATTTCCTATGCATATTAAGATAGAAGTTATATTTCTCTTTCTTATTTTTGTTAACATTTTCAAATATTCTCTAATAAATACATATTAGTTTATAAATGTGTTAAATATGATTTGAAAAAGCTATATGCTCTAATTACCATGTGGACTACTAGTGCTTATTAGGGAAGAATGACATTGAGTTAGGTAATCTGAGTGATTCTTTGATCTTCAAAGCGATACAGTGTGTCATATTTAAATTTATCTTGTCCTTTAATTACAGGGTTTTGAATCAAACAGCTAGCTATGCAGAAAGTGGAAATAAATTGCTGAGTACATTAGAGGTTTTTGGTTTGGTTTGGTTTTCCCTCAGTGAAATTCTTAAGGTTGATGAAAGATAAAACTTCATATTCTTAAGGGGAACCAATCACAATGATCGACATATAACCAGCTCCCTGGGGACAGACAACAGAAAAGTGGGGGAAGGGAGACTTCAATCAGTGTAGAACATGAAAAAATAACAGTAATTTAAAATTATTAAGGGCTCATAAGGGAGGGAGGGGAAAAAAGAGGAGCTGATACCAAAGGCTCAAGTGGAACGAAAATGTTTTGAAAATGATGATGGCAACATATGTACATATGTGCTTGACACAATGGATGGATATATGGATTGTGATAAGAGCTGTAAGAACCCCAAATAAAATTATTTTTAAAAAAACAACAAAACACCATCATATTCTTCTGAACAAAAAAGATGAGCATCATGATTAAAAGTTTTTCTACCAAGAGTTGAACATACTATCAATTTTAAACACATGTTGATTATGAGCCTAGCAAGGAATGTGAGACCCCTTAAATTTATGGGCCAGAGGAAGAATTTTGTGAGCACAAGTTGCCTCTAATTTTTTAATACATCCTAGAGTGTTCTTGTTTTTTAGGGGAAAATGAAATGGCCATCACAAAGGAAGTTAAATATAGTCCAGAGGATCCATCTTGTACATATTATGCCACCAATAAAAAATACGGTAGGTCTATAAAGGGTCACTGGTAGAAGAGAGAAGCAGTGAACAATAGGAAGGCCTTTGACCAGACTCACTCCCTGACTGGAGTGACAGGCTCACACAGACCCATTGTGGGAAGGCAGGGGAGCAGTGTTTCCTTGGGTTACACCTAGACCTGCCGTGCGTTGGCATCAACTCAGCAGCATGGGCTGGCTGGTTGTATATATTTTGATGTGGAAGTGTATTTTAAAATGCAAGTAAAGTTGTTCACGAGCAGTAGGTGTATCTTTGTGTAGGATTTAGTTTCCTTTGGCGTTGGGAATGGAAGGTACATCCACTTTTTTTGTGTGTACATTCACTTTTACACATTTCTGCCTTTGTTAGCTTTCTGAAAACCTTCGTAGTATGATTGGGGTGAAAGTTTGCAGAGCAAATGGTTTTGTTTGTTTTTTACCAAATTGGTTTCCCATTCAGCGGGTCACACTTACCGTATATACTCAAGGATAAACCCACTCGAATTTCAGCCAAGGCACCTAATTTTACCACAAAAACTGCATTAAAAATGTGCCGAAAAACTCAGCTTACACACGAGTACATACGGTATTTTGTTTTGGGTCCACAGTTGTACTCTTTCCTGTGCTGACAGATTCAATTTGTCCTTCCTGCCTCTTGTGCTTTATCACTAGACAAATGCTACTGTTTTGATCTTGTGTGGCTGATTGCTCTAGGGAGCGGGTACCCTCTTGGTGTTTTTAATCACTTTACAGGTCTACAGCCTACAGCCGTAGGGTTACATCAACCTCTATCAAACCAATAAGCCTTGTCTTTTTTTTCTTTTTCCATTTTTGTGCTGGGGAGGTGTTGATTTTCTAACTAGAGAAGAAGGAGGTGGACAAGCAGAAAGGAAACACGGAGAAAAAGGAGAAAGGAGAGGAGAGAAGGAAGAGGTGCCCGCAATGGTGCAAGAACGGAAAGCCAGCAGGTGGAGGAAAAGTGAGAATTCTCAGCCACTGCCACCACAGGGCACGGAGACCTGGTTGTACAGTGATCAGCAGGTGGAAGGGGTTGGTTAAGACATGTTTGGGGGGTTTTGTGTGGTTTTTTTGGCTAGAACGCAAAAGGAAACAAAGAAAGATGTTCATAATATAAATGGCAAGTTTGAATGCACGTGTCTGTTTCCTCAATAGGCATAGAGATGACAGGAAGGCAGAGAGTTTTATCTGTTACAATCGTATTTGTTATTTCGCAGCCAAGAATGGTTTAGGTAATGCTATTATTACTATGTCAGGCCGAAGAACAAAACTAAGAATAAAAACCCAAGACCAAAAAAATAGACCCTGAGGAGTGTGTGTGTGTGTGTGTGTGTGTGTGTGTGTGTGTATTCAAGAAAAAGAAAGTTAGCCGCTGCTTTCCTAGATTTGAGAGGATGATAGGGAATTAAGCCTGGAAGAGCTATCCCCAGGCCACACAGAGTTAAAAAGAGAAGGGGACTCGGGCGCATACAATGGGCAGCTAGGGGACGTGCTCCTGAGGAAGGAAGAGTTCAGCTGAGGAAGGAAGAATCAGCAGGAAGAGGTGAAAGAGAAGGCAAGGTGAGTCAGGCAGAGGGAACTGTTTGGGCAAGAATCACAGACTGGAAGAAATTCAGGCCTTTGGAGATATGGGAAAAAGTCTAGAAACGCCACTGCATCAAGAGCTGAGGTGGAACTCTAGTGGTGTCACGGTTATGCGTTGGGCTGTTATCTCCAAGGTCCAAGGTCCGCAGTTCAAAACCGCTCTGTGGGTGGGAGAAAGATGGGGCTTTCTACTACCGGAAACAGTGGCAGACTTGGAAACCCACAGGAGGTCCTTTTGGCAGTGAGGTTGGTTTTCTAGAGGGAGCTGTGAGAACCTCAGGACTGGAAAGATCCTGTGCTGACCTATATGCCAGCTTAAAGAATGGCAGTCATTGCATCGTGACTATTGGTATTTCAGTAAAGACTAGGGGAGTCATTAAAGATTGCTACACTGGGAACACGTTCTGTCTCCCTTCTCTATATACATTTGTTTGTTCTTCGTATGCTAACAGTGCTTTTTCTTTACAGTGGAGGCATACTCTGACCTTTCATTTTACTATACTGAAGTCAACAAATGCGAAAGGTACAAGGTGACATTACTATAGAAATGAAATGTATGTAAAGTACTTTTTACCTGATTTTCTTTTTATATTTCTATTATTCTTACTTTTTAGTCCTCATGTACAGCATTGAAAATAGTAGAGGGCACTAAGGTTTGTGTTTTTAATGGTCTTGTGTTTGCATAAATTGATATATCATTATTATTCTTGTTAGAAATTTTGCAGGCGGTAGAAACCGCGGAAGTGATGTTTTGACATTCAGAATTTGGCTGTGTACTGATTTTTTTTCTAGGAAGTCTTATCTTGCCATTGGTCAATTCCCTTAATAAGAATCTTAATGATTAGGTAACAAAAATTCATTGCCATTCAGTCGATTCCAACTCATAGAAACCCTATAGGAAGACTCGAACTACTCCACAGGGTTTCCAGCGCCGTAAATCTTTACTGAATAGACTGTCACATATTGATCCCCGAGAGTAAAACAACAAACCAAACTCACTGCCATAGACTCTATTCCTACTCATAGAGACCATGCAGGACAGAGTAGAAATGCACCTGTGGTTTTCTCCCTCAGCGGGGCTGGTGGTTTCGAGCTCCTGACCTTGTAGCTTACACCTCAACTCAAAACCCACTATGCCACTATAGTTCCCTCAGAACAGCTGGCTCTAATCACCAAGCTTTTTGTTATCTGCTGAGGAATTTAACCAGTGCACCACCAGGATTCCTAAAGGACTTACTGCATTAAAAAAATATATTTTGCTCATCTCTCATTTACTCGTCATAACAAACTTGCAGTGATATTTTACTCTCTCGGTTGGGGTTTACTGTGGTAGTTATATAATAGTTTGTCAATCAGGTCATCGGCAATCAGACCTTTGTGCGGGCATAACCTTCTCCTAAAGATTCTGGGAACTCCTGTGTTCCTCCTTGGAGACAGGAGACACTCTTTCAGCTCACTCTCTGGGAGACATTGCAGCTGACAAGACACATGGAACTACCTAGTGCCCAGAGTTAGAGGAGCCATGTGGAGACTCCTGCCAGTGCTGAGATGCTTACAATGCCACTGGATCCAGACTTTCCACCCACTAGCCTGTGAATTTCCTACACTTGGTGTCATTGCATGTGTTGTGTGAGTCTGAAGAGGAATTTACAGACTGGTTCCGGACATAATGGCCTAATATTAGACTTATGGACTTGATCTGGACTGGATTGGGATGTTTTCTTAATATACGATTACTCTTTGATATAAAGCTCTCTTATACACATATGAGTGTCTATGAATTTGTTTTTCTAGTCAACCCAGACTAACACAGGGACTGAGTGAGACTCGGTGTCTACATACTCGTAGTTTGCTCAAGATCACACATTGATCAACTTGACCCCCAAATTTCCATTTCAGCTTACTGGGTGCTTCTGATACCTTGAAAACTTCCTAGGATCAATTGAAGGGGCATTGGGGTGGGGTGGTGCGGGGGCAGGGGGTACCATTCATAGATTCGACAAGTGTCCTAGACTCAGATATGGAAAGGCATGAGAAGAAAAACATTCTATTCCTCAAACTTCCAACCCACAAACAACTGAGAGTATGCAAACTCATCATTGATGAAAAATACATGTTACTTGCTATAAATGGAAATGAATGGTTAAAAATAAAAGTAAGAACATCATGTCCAAACCATCAGTACCGCTTTGCCCTAACATATGGTTGTATTTATGGTTTAGGGAGATACTAAAAATAACAAGGAAGGCACAAGACTTGCTGTAAGTGTCAGCTCTTAAAACTCATAGTGTGTAAGGATGTGCACAAGACCACTTCTTATTCAGGGTGTCAAGAAGTATTTCAGATACCTCGTTGTTGTAAATATCTCATCTAACACCACTTACAATCATTTGTACTTGAAATCTCATTTCACAACAGAACGCATTTGTATTGCTTATATGTATAGGTTTTGTGGACAGTAGTATGTGGAGAAACAACAGAGTTTGTGTTTTACAAATGCTGGAAATTCCCCAGAAACCCAAGGAGCTTTGGAGAATCTGTGTTTTCAATTCCTGAAAATATTCAAAGACTTAAAGTAATGTGGCTTTTAAAACCAGGGCCTGCTTTTTAAAGGTCATCTAGCTTTTAGTCACAAATCGCAAGGGTTGTTAAAAATATTTTTTAAAGTAAAAACAAAACCCTGGTGAAATACCTGAACACCCAGTTAGCTCTGTCACATTACAAAATATGTGCCTATCACTGAGCTAGACAAAGACATTACAAATTGAAAGAGTGGCCTTTAATCCTTAATTTATTTCCAAAGTTAAAAAAAACACAACAGATAATAAAAGAAACAAATAAATAAATAAAAACCTGAAATTCTTCTGACTGCACTAGCTAACAACATTTCTTTCTTCTCCATTAGAATTGCTTTTTTCTTACAAGGTCAAAGTACTTTTTTATGAGCAGTTTCTCATCTTTAAAGTTTTTGCCAGATTTATATCACTTATAATACATTACAGCTCTCTAGCTCTTTTTTCTTTTGCACATAAGAGCTAATTATCAAGTAGAAATGATAGGTGTGGAGGTGGAGCTTGGCTGTTATACTCACTGAAAACGCCGGGTCCAGTGCCAGTGGTGCCGTGGTTCCCACATTTGCCACTTTTAGTGCCAGTGGTGCTTTGGTTCCCACATTTGCCACTTTGAGAGTTTCAGGTAGCCATCCCCTACAGTCCTTGCACTCTTTAATTATAAAGTGCTGCAAGTCCTCCAGACAATTGAGGGCCAAAGTAAAGATGAAAATTAAATGCATATTTTAATCGTTTCCACTGGCACTCTTTAATTACAAAGGCTAAACATCTGCTAGCTCGCTCACCCCACAGCTACTCTTGAAATGTTTAACTTGGTATTTGTTTGTTAAAAGGTAAATATTTGAAGGAGCAAGTTATAAGGTATCAAGGTATACATAGCAAAGGATCGTGTTTGATACCACAAATCAGTAAACCAAATCTAACCACAAAACTGTTCTAGGTTTGTATATATTTAGACACATACACACATATATATATATATATTAATGTAACAGCAAAGCTGTTCTAGATGTGTCCCCTTCTAAAGGGACACATTTTGATAGATGCTTTGTATCATTTAATACATTTTAATTTTGACTGTATATTCAGTATGAGAAATAAATTATAGATTTGAAGCTTCAGATATGAACGAAATTTTATAGAAAAATATAATTTTTGAGCTGTCATGAATCAGAAATGTTTAGTCAGGGATTAGACTGAATAAACAAAGAATGTAAAACTAGGAAAATATGGGATTGATAGTTCTGCACTGAAAGAAATAATACCAATCATATTATAGCTTATTGCATCATTGAATTATATTTTAACTATGTTATAAAATATTTTAAGTATATAGAAAATAATAACATGTAAACCTATTTGAGTTTTACATTGAATTATAGATGACAGAGTGTTGGATGTAGTTAACTGTCAAATGACCAGACTCACTGAAATTTGAAACTTATGAATGTAAGGTGGTTTCCTCAAAACATTTTAAAATGACCTGGCCCTCCCAAGGACAGTCAGTGATAAATGTAGCCAAGTCATGGGGAAAAGTGTCTCTGAACCCAAGCTGTCTTTAACCAGTTCTCAGTTGTGCCTATTTATTTTTGACTAGGTCTTTATATATTGATAAATCAAGGTGGATCATTAGAAGTTCAGATGCTGGGCTTCATAAAGATGGATCTAACTCAGTTGCTGAGTTCAGGAAACGAGTCACCATTGCAGCAGTCTTATGCGTCAACCTTTAGACCTCTTTGAGTTAAATTCGGTTGCAGTCATGTTTGTAGTCTTTGGTTTAAGATTAGCTTACATTTCTTTGGAAAAGGGTTTTGAAATTAGTAATGTGTTTAATTAGAATAAATAAATCTCTGAAATGTGTCTGTCTGGCCTTCATTTTCTAACGTAAAGACAGTTCTTTTCTTCTCCTTTGCTTTTCACATAAAGTAAGTCTCATGACTCCTGCGGCCTTGAGAGCTGAGGTCTCTGTCTGTGCTAAGTCTGATGCACAGTTTTGTAGAGGGACTGACTGGAGTCTCTATCCCCAAAACTAGATTAGGGTCCATTTCCTTTCACATTACCTGGGAGCAGACCTTGCACTGCATTAAACAAGACTTGGTTGGTCTTCTAAAGTAGACTTTTTATATTCAACAGGAACATGTGTGGGCATTGAAATTACTCTAGATCATAGCCAAAATAAGCTATGGTCTTTGAAGGAAACATCTGGAGGCTAGAAGAAATAGTCTGACTAGAAATGTCAACACTCTTGAAGACCAGGAAACAAACGTAAGCTTTTTCCTCCCAAGTATCTTTACCCTATACAGAAAGTTCTCCTTCTAGTCTTCTTATGGCAGTTTTCTGCCTTGGTCTGCTTTTCAATTCTGAAAATTGCTAGCTGCAAATTCTAGCATGCCAAGGGCTCAGCTATACTTTGCCCAATGAAGACAAAGGTAAAAACAGAGTCTTGGAGCCAGTAAGGATTATAAACATGTTTCTACACTGTTGCTGTGCTGTTTATAAATGGAGCTCACTTTAAGACTTTAATAAGCCCCTAAACTTCATTAGTTTGCTCTCCCTCCAAGAGCAAAGCACAGATGTTTTGGCATGTTGGAATTTGAAGTTTGGAATTTTTAGGAGAGGCAGTGTGTGGGCAAACAACTAGCACCATGAGCAGGTTGAGAGGTTCAGCAATTTTCACAAAATAAAGTAAGAGAAAGGCCTTTGTCCTAGAGGATGAACAATGTGCTTCAGAAGTGGTATCAAATAAAGGCACTAGGCTTTTCAGAGGGTGATGTAGCAACGATGAAAAATACAACTTTCCTCTAGTTCCTAAATGCTCCCCCACCCCGCCCCATCCCCCCTACTATCATGATCCAAATTCTACCTTGCAAGTCTGGCTAGACCAGAGGATGTACACTGGTACAAGGCAAGATATGAAAAAATAATAATTTATAAATTATCACGGGCTCATGAGGGAGGGGAGAGCGAGGAGGGAAGGGAAAAATGAGGAGGTGATACCAGGGGCTTAGATGGAGAGCAAATGTTTTGAGAATGATGAGGCCAATGAATGTACAAATATGCTTTACACAATTGATGTTTGTATGGATTGTGATAAGAGTTGTATGAGCCCCTAATAAAATGATTTTTTTTTAAAAAGGTAGCAGACCCTTCATATAAAATTCTAAAGAAACACAATGATCATGTAAAATGCACGGTTATCAGTCTAAAAGGTCATGGACATTCATGTAAAAGTCACGGGTTCCTTAAAATTACTTTCCTAAATAAAAAACCAAGCCAGTTGCTTAAGACATCTATTTCAACTCATGGCAAGCCCGTGCGACAGATTAGAACTGTGCTCCGTGGCATTCTCAGTGGATGATTTTTAGAAGCAAACCACCAGACTTCCAAGACACTTCCGGGTGCACTGGACTGCCAAACTTTCAGTGTTGTTTACAAAAAAAAAAAAAAGTTTGCCCACCCCAGAGGACTCTAGAACCACACAGGCCAATACAGTAGCTACAGCTCTTTAAATTAAGAATAAAAGAGAGTTCACTTCTCCAGTCACAGTAGCCATGATTCACATGTTCTGTAGCCAGGAGCTGCCACGTTGAATGCAGTAACACACTTGAAGCACCATTAAAACTTCCACTAGACAGAACTACTTCTAGAAGATTCAGTTTTCCATTTAGACATGAGAAATGTATGTTCAGTGTTCAAATACATATTTTTGTGGCATGAAACTTCATCTTCTCATCATTCCTAAAATACAGCTCAGTTGAATTTTTAGGCAGTAAAAGCAGTCAATTAAGTTAAGCAATGTGAAAGGAACATCATTTTTTTTTTTAATATTCTGGAGAATCTCAGATTGTAAGCTTCATAGGACAGATCCTTTAAATCCTAGGACTGAAAACGCTTGATAAGTTTTGTTTTTAAGTGGTTTCTTCTGGCAGTGGTAGGCATGCTGGGGTCTTGGTGATGCACTGGTTAATTACATGGCTACTGGCCTTGTCATTAGTCATTCCACACTGTCTGGTGAGGTTGCCAAGCTGGAATTGACTGAACCATAATGTGTTTTGGTGTTATGTTGGCGTAGAGGTGAGAGGTTTGGCTTTCTACTTTATATACTTCTTGTTTTGTAAACTGGGCACATGCATAATCTTTCTTTTTTTTTTTTAATAGTGAAAATAGCTTATGTTCAGAAATGTTTGGGATGAACTATACAGCTATTTCTGTAAGAACTTTCTCTCCCACCCCATACACATTAGAAATGTATTTAATAGTTTAACCACTTGTTTACCCCATTACATATATATATCCAGCTTGTGCAAGATACACAAAGACAAATAAATTAATAGCATCTTCATTGTTCGTGGTCAAGTAGACACGTATAAACATAGAAAACCTGCTTCTCCTATCTGATTCTCAACTGGTCAAATAAATTCAAAACATTGACATCATCACTTAGATCTATAAACTTGGGGGGAAAAATCAGATAATCCCTTGGTCTGAGACAAATGGCATCAACTTTGTTCATTTCCCCCACCCCCCAAAGCAGCAACTGAACTGGATGTTTATTATAATTTACTTATAGCTCCTCTAATGATTGAGTTGTCTGCTTTGTGATAGGTAATAAGTGTTCATGAGTTGGCATTGACTCAATGGCAGTGGCTTTGGTATTTTTAAGCAATATAGTGAATTAAACTTCCTTAAAATGTAACTTAAAATACTGATAGCACATTTTGTATTTAAAACAATAGCACAACCCAGATTCTATTCCCTTGAAATGAGATTCCTGAAAATGTGCACTTACTTTTCTCATACTTCTTTCACAACTACTAAAGACATCATTGATAGTTGTGAACTGATAAATGATTTTTTTTTTTAAATCACACCCATCCCACATCAGTTATTAGTGGCTATCAACTTGCTTGCAATTACGATTGTTATTTGATGTAATAATAATTTGATTGGAAAAGAGCTGAGATTTTGGTGTTCAGGCCAGTATCTTTCCCATTTGACTACCACTCCAGCCCTTAGTAAGATTGTAGTGGCTATGCTTGTGGGATAGAGTGATTTTTACCATGATCTGAAGAAGGAGGTTTATTGTGTACTCCTATATGAAATGGCTGTACAGAAAAAGAAAAAAGAAAGAATCACACAAAATAGCAAAAGCTCTCTTTATACTAAATTAAAACTTTATTGAATAAAGAACACTCTCCAGAACACAACACATGATATGGTGGACTAGGTTCTACGTTACATGCAAGGAAGCTGAACATGACAGTAGTTTAACATGGAATGTCAAACAAATTAGTATTTCTCACTGTACAAAGCTGTTTCTGTAGCTGATGTGCAAGAAACAACAGGTACGATAGTATTTTCACCAATCATCTGTGATAAGTTTTTAAAAGGCACTTGAAGAAACTGGTAGATTTCTTTAGCAAAGATTTCAAATAAATTAGTTACATGTGTACTACTGAGACTTCTTTCAAATCTCTCTTGCATTCCAAATAAAATCTTAGTGCAAACATCAAAGTTGCTGTCACTCCAAAAGACTGACTGTCAAACTCATAATAGCAAGCAAATTCTGAAGTAATGTGTATTAAGAAGGACAAAATGAAAAATACCAGTTACAGCAAAATTCACTTAGGAACATTAATAGTCCACTCTAGGTTTTTCTTCTAAGTCTCTCACATTAATGACTACAGCTTGTTTACAGTACTAAAATTCTATCATTCAAGCATCAGTGATTACAATTCAAGAAAAGAAAATCATTCATTTCAACAATAGCATTACTGCTGCATTCTAAAAAGAATAAAAGAAAAAGAAAGAAGGAATCAGAATTAATGAAACCAGTATCCATAATAGGATGTTCTGGGAAAAACCATTTTAGGGAGGGTGAAAAAAAAAGTGTGCTTTAGTTGCACAATAGGAATTATATCATGTAAACACCATATTGGCCCACAAAACAAAGTCCACGAGAAAGGCTCAAAACTGTGGGTGCATTATTTTCAAATCTGTGTTTGTGAGTTGATGCCGCATTTGCTTGTACCAATACATGACAATTAAAATACACCATTCCACACACATACAAGTGATTGTTAAATAATTGAGGATGGCTTGCCTCCCTGACTCTAACTCAAAAAATGTTAAGTGACATCCACACTGTTTTAAAAAGGCGTATAGAAACCATTAAATGAATGTGAATCGCAGTTGAGGAATGATGACAAAAAGGTAATGATGGGATGCAAGTGGATGCAAAACAGAAGGTACACATAACTGGCTGAGATTTGCAAATGCAGGGAAAGCCTTTTTCTGTGGGCCTTCTCTGAACTCTGAACTTATACCCCAAACCGAAAGTATAGTAGCCTAAGTCCATTGACACCTGGAGGGTCAGGCCTGAACAAGCTTACCTTCAAAGTGCAAAATTTAACAATGGAATGTTTAACGGGGGCAATAGGACATTGTTGTCTTTTCTTGTTGAAAAGCAGTAAGAGGTTCAGGAAGCACATTCTCCTGGCCAAAGTTATTTCGGTTTCTTGGTAAAACAAAACATTATTTAGCTATGGATTATCACCCATTTTCGAATACACGAAACCAAGGGAGGGTATGGGGCAGGGGAGGGCTATGTCCCAACTACTCCAACTTTTATTTAAAACTTAAATTCTTTGAATCAGCTACTTTAAATACCAACACGTATCTCCCATTCCCCCTCCCTCTCCACCCCCTTACCCCAGACACGCTCAGAGAGCCTAGATCAATCATCTAATGCCTTTGTGTTTTCTAAGCCTCCTCGAAGAGGCTGTGGAGTACCGCCTCTTAAAGGAACAAAATGAACACCTCAGCTGCATGGTCAGCAGCACCTTTTCTTTCTCCACCAGCGTTGAGTGGAATGGGGACGCTCTCGAGCCTGCGTCTAGATCTCCAGGTCATCGGGCCGAGGTCTGCTGCTGGCCCGACTGCTGGCTCTGCTGGAAGGCCGCTGATCCACAATGGCGAGTGGCTGCAGTTCATGCCCGGCAGCTAATTTTTTGGGATTCTCATGATCATCAGGGAAATCGAAAGGCTGTGCGTGGGAATTAGAGATGGTGCTGCCTGCCTGACCCATTCGATTTTGTTCTGCGCTGTAATTAGCCCAGTTTTGCTCACTGGCTTGTTTATTGTAATTGCGGCAGGAAGAATTGTTTCGGTCTCCAGTCACCAGCTTGTAGCCGGGAGGAGACATGGGCGAGAGCGGCGCGGTAGGTGAGGAGCAGCCGTTGAAATAAGCGTACTTTGGAGAGCCACAGTCTTTGGAGGGGCTCAGGGGACCCGCGGACGCGTGGTACGGATCGCTCTTTCCCTTCACCCGATCCTTCACGCCCTTGAAGAAGACGTAAAAGAGTTCGATTATGTTCAAGGCCAGAGACACCAAGGAGACCACCAGCATGAAAATGATGAAGATGGTTTTCTCGGTGGGGCGCGAGAGGAAGCAATCCACCTGGTGCGGGCAGGGGTCTCTTTTGCAAGTGTACACGGCGCTCAAGCTGAAGCCGTAGATGTACCACTGGATCAGCAAGAAGGCCACCTCAAAGATCGACTTGAACAGGATACTGATGATATAGGTGCGCAACAACCCCCCTCTCATTTTCACTTTCCCGTGCTCCTCGATACCATACTTAAACTTCTTTATTTCAATTTGCTTCAAGTGCATGTCCACATTGGCCCCATCAGTTTGGGCAACTTTCAGCTCCTCCTCTTTCTTGTTCAGCTTCTCTTCCTTGCGCATCACGTAGAACACGTGAGCCAGGTACAAGAGCGTGGGGACAGACACGAATATGATCTGCAGGACCCAGAAGCGGACGTGCGAGATGGGGAAAGACTTGTCATAGCAGACGTTTTCACAACCAGGTTGTTGGGTGTTGCAGCGAAAGGCAGACTGCTCATCACCCCAGGCTGACTCCACCGCCGTCCCCAGGAGCAGGATGCGGAAAATGAAAAGGACGGAGAGCCACACCTTCCCTCCAGCCGTGGAGTAGGCTTGGACCTTATCCAGGAGTTTGCCCAAGGCACTCCAGTCACCCATGTTGCCTGGGTGCCCTCTGAAAGACAAGACAAGACAAATCAAGGATCGTGGATTTCAAATGACTTAACATTCATCTCTAGCAGTCAACAGACTATTGTGAAAGCGCTCGGGTCTTTCTAGCACTTTCCCCAAAACACCAGGGGCACATTCTTCTTGTCCCACTCTCCCCTATACAGAGTTCTCACAATTTGTTTTTGAGATGAATCAGAGCCGATGTGGCCAAGAGCACATTGCAATTTTAACCTGTGAAGATGTATTACTTGCTCAACCGCTGTCTTCCCATGTGATTTGAGAAGCTGTCTGTGCTAAGTGGCTATGCTTATTTTATCTGTCTGATAAATGAGGACAGTTCTTGCCTGGCAGGCCTGTGTCTGGATGCATGCCCAAGGGAAGTGCTGATGCGTGTTATTCAAAGCATAGACGTCTTAGAATTGAGGTAAGAATACTCATGAACACACACAAACCTTGATCCCATTATCTATCATTTCATTCCTAATTTTACTTTGCAAAGGTCTCCCTTTGGCATATATCTATGCAATTTATACATGTTCTCTATTACACTCATTTATATTTTCCCATTCCTTCTTAAGCACAGTGTCTAATGGTGTTCTATCTTCTCTGCTCAGAGAAAAATTTACGGTACCAACATTAGCCATTTTGATGCAGTGTGTCAGTATTACACAGGACTCCACAAAGACCATGTGCACAACTCATAAGTGAAAATACTATTTGTCTCAATATTAATTAATAACAGGAGAAATAAACAAAAATCCTCTTTAGTCTTTACGCCTATAAAAGGATTAGTTTTTATCTTTTGATGTACATTCTATTTTCAGACCCCATTGCTGTAGATTCTGACTCACAGTGATCCTATAAGATAGAACGGAACAGTCCCAGTGGGTTTTGGAGATAGCAAACTTTCAGAGAGGTGGACTGCCACATCTCTCTCCTTCCTATTCATTGGTGTCTTAAAACCTAAGATACCCACATTATTGGAGATAAGACAAAGACCTAATCTGGAAGATTGACAGGGATCCTCAAAGTGATTTACCTATTCTAATGCTTATTTTTAATTGTCAATAGTTCAATGATGAAATAATTAATTCCAAAAATTACAGGAAATATTCAGCTATCAGCTAGAAGATTCAAGGGCCCAAGATTCCCTAGCCAAGGGTTTCCAATGCATTCACAAGGCCTTTAAAATTACAGTGAAACCGGTTTGGTTCCTTCAGTGCTTTGGTAAAATCTGAGCTAGAGCAGAGACACAATGAAACATGACATGTGGTAGACACAGGCATGCTGGCACACCTCTGTGCCCCTCTTTACGGTGCTTTGCAAACATGTGCTTCTTCCAAACAAAACTTTCAAAGCAACCTTCAATGGAGCAAGTCTGTCACTGCCATGTCTCTAATCCCATGTGCTCACTTCGTGTTTCAGTGTCATATTTTGATAATTCTCACAATATTCCATTTTTTCCTTAGAGATAGTGCACACTTAGTAGACCAGCATATATTGTAAGCCCAGCTTTTATATGTACAGAGAAAAAAATTTAAGTGCCATTTGCTTTATTGTGATATTAGCTTTATAGTTGTGGGCTAGAACCAAACCTGCAACATCCCCGAGGCATCCCTATATAAGTTAATTTTAAGTAGAGAGTAGCAGTATAAAGGTTTAGAAAATAATAAAGTAGTTAGAATACTTAGTTAAAAACAAACAAAGTAAAAACTTTCCAGGAGCCTTGCAATGAATTTTAAAAAGCTTAACTTGTTTTAAGTCGGATTATGTGAGCTTCTTAAAAATAGGCTTGCTGTCTGCATATAAAATTCTGTTATTGAGCTATGTGCAATAGTCTCATTATAGGAAGTAAATGAAACTAAAGGGAAACGTCTTCCCTTCCATGCAACATCAGGTTTCTGTTTAATGACGGCATCTCCTGGCTATAAAGGCCATGCAAACATGAAATGGACCTGCGATTTCCTGGATAGAACAAAGAAGAGATGGATGATCCATAAAACTAAATCACACACCCCCTACCTAGATGAGCAGTTGTTGGATATCTTTGATGAGAGCCAGAGACTGGTGTAACAAGAATTCGGGGCTAAGAGGTGGGGGAGGGGAGGGTGTAGGAAAGCCACAAAAATATTCTCCCAGTGTTCACTGAAAAAGTAGTTTCCCTCCCCCCCACCCCCCCCATCTCCTTTTAAGAAGAACCTTTTTAGAGTCTGCAGAGACAGGTTGGGCAGTGAAATCAATGCATGTAAAGAGCAGTAACAAGAACAAAGGCTTGCAGAGTGAACAAAGAAAATTAAATAGCCAAGGGCAGGCTCAAAGAGAGAGGGAGTAATTTAGTCTTGATGGACAGTTTGATGGTCAGAGAATGTAAAAGAAAAGCAAAACAAAAGCCAAACCCTGCAATTTTATAGAGACTGAGAATAAAGCACAACCCATAAGGTTCTAGCCAACAAAACAGATTTTTTGAGCTATCACAGACAGTATCTATGAAGCTCTGTAAACTGGCCCTGATTTTGTTTGCAGTGAATTACAGTATGTTGCCAGTGTCATCTACTTTTGCTCAGAGATGCTCTAATTGTGTGTGTGTGTGTGTGTGTGTGTGTGGTTGGGGGTGGGGGATGGGGGAAAGGTGGTGGAAGGGGGCAACCAACAGTAACAATCAAGTATAAATGATCAACTGCTTTAATTTCATCAGACTCATGCAATAATAGAGCTCATGACAAACCTAGCATGTTTGAAAATGTGGCCAGACTCAGACATTGCCATTTTAGTCAGTGTCTCTGATTCAAAGAAACACAATATGATGGTGCAGATGCTTGTGACAACTGATAAATAACATTCATGTAATTCTGAGATTCTACAAGAATATTCCATAGTAAGTGAATTGGGTCACTGGGAGTGGGAGGGGGTGGTTCTCTTGGTAGTCAGTTCATTTATACCAGAGTTCTTTAATATACCAGAAATTTAATTTCAACATGTTTTTTAAAATTTGTCCCCTTTATGCACCCACACAGTTGCCATTTGCGTTAAAGAGTTACATCTTTCATCTGAATATTAAATACAAATTATCCAATTGGACACATTGACACATGTCATTACCGCCATAGAATCCATCATGTAATTTTGCCATGGTAGGTCATACTGCTGTGATTCCACAGAAGGTAGAAGAGTTCTCCTTTTGAGGGAACAGTTGTTCACTTTGCCATGAGTCAAAACTTCTCTATCAAACTGCTTGTTTTTCCCAGTTAAGACTTCAGGCAGCTGAATGTTCATTCCCTCTAAGTTCCCAAGTATGAGTTACAAAAATACCAGAATGTGAAGTTATTATTTCTGGACCTATTCTTCATCTAGCTTTATACTTCCATCTCTCTACCTCTTCATCAAAGAATCCTGGGCTCTCAGTTGACATCACAACCAACAGCAGTTATGGCATTCTGGGGAGTCAAAATTGTATTTCAATACTCCTGGAGTTCTGGGGAAAGGAAAACAAAAGGCAGTCCGCATGGGCAACATTGGGGCTGTAAGGTGGGTGGGGGAAGGCTCCGCAACCAAATTATTGTAGGACAGACAGCCCAGATCACCATTAAAAAATTAGCAGCTATATTGCTGTGATGGAGAAAAATTCTGCAATATAATTCTCATAAGTCTTTTCTTACCAATGCAATTTCCAGTTTTCTTTAAACTTCTTCATTATAAATCTCCACAATCATCTTATGTCCTTTGAGAAAATCTATCCAGATCACCTTTTTGGAATCCCCCCAAACAGCTGCCATAATCTTTTGAGTTGACCTCTATGCTTTACATTGAATTTGCCCTGCAGACCTCCCCAGAAGCTGCTGTTTGGTTGGATGCGACCTTTCCAGAGACAAAATAGACCATGGAAGCCAGTGTGGGAAGCAGTAGCTCTCTGAGAACCCAGCTGTTGAGCTCTCTTCCCTTGCCCCTTGTTATTTCCCTGTACCTCCACTTCTGCTGCTTACCGAGAGCGAAACTTAATTTCTTTTCAGTGAAATTTCTTGAAAATCAAGCTTCCATTAAAGACTCCTTTTTGCTCTCCCTTTTGCAAGAGCCAAAAATATAAGTCATCATACCAAAGCTGTAGTCAAGGATCGCTATGTCACCAAGGTTCCAATAATTACTATGAAAATTGGAAAATACCTTACTTCCATGTTAAGAAATTTTGAATACGAGTCATCTATTAAACATTGAGAATGGGGGCTTAAAGAATGAAAACAAAAGATGGTTGAAACTCAACTGAGACTTGAAACTCATCGTCATTTTATTATTACAAATAAGCGCTTAGGGAAGATGACGGCCATCACCATTTGAAAAAGAAAAATCACGAGGTCTAAAGTGGAATAAAGAAATGTCTCTGAAAGGCCCTGCAGCACATTTTCGTTGGGGAGGGAGGGGGAAATGCCATCTCTGTGGTTTTCAGTATACTACAACCAAACATGATTATACCGCCAAATAAAAATGCCCCCCTCCCCCAACTCTCCTAAGAACCATTTTCTCTTACAGTAAAAGTCAATTATGACTATTCCGAAGCAGCCAGAAATTCTTGGTACTATCTAGAATCACAATAGGACCCCCATTTAATCTATTGGCCCTATCTTCAAAATACCACCAGACTATCACTGATTCTCACCACCATCCTGGCCATGTATCAGCCATGATTACCTCTATCTCCTTTCATGGCTCATGTCTGTTAGCCCTCGCACACACCTATGAGCTATTTTCCAGCAAAAAGGCAATCTGTAATAAACCAACACAATTAAGCCCCTTTGCTTGATAAGAGCTCTGCTCCCTTCACGTGGCTCACTTCTTTCAAACTTCTCCTCAGATGTTGTCATCCATGAACTTTCTCAACCACCTCTTCTTCCCAAGTTGCATCACTTCCTATACTCCTTACCCTTAAAAAATATATCCGGGTTTAATTTTATTGAAGGCCCTCAGCTCACCTTTACTTATCTGTTTCACTCTCATCCATGAGAAAGAGTCCTCACTGCCTTCCTTGATTAGATGGTGAGCCCCATTGAGGGAGTTTGGTTTGCTCACTACTGTGACTCCACAGGGCTGTGTAGAACTGCACAGGTGAGCTTCCAAAGCTGTACATCTTTATGGGAGCAGAAAGTCTCCTCTATCTCCCTCAGTATGGACACAATGGCAGTGAGCTTGTCTTTGTGTATTTTTGTTTGGTTTTTGTTGGTGCCCTAACCCTTGTGGTGGTGCTGTCAGGTAAGCATTGAGCGGTAACTGCAAACACAGCAGCAGCTCCACAGGAGAGAGATGAGAATGCTCCCATAAAGACTATACAGGGTGGCTAGGAGTAGGAATCCTGAACTTGACTGCAGTGGATTTGCTTTTGGTGATCCTCAGTGCTCAAAAGAGTCAGAACAGCTCAATAACTACCTGCATGAGACATAGTGGTCTATGCATTTAGCTGCTAACCACATGGTCAGCATTTTAAAACCACCAGCCATTGGGTGAAAGAAAGAGGATTTCTTTCTTTCTTTCCTTTTATTAAGAGTTATGGTTAAGGCTACGTTAGGTTAAGGATTAAGTGATGACCCGAAAGAGGACTTCTGATTCCCATAAACAGTTACAGTCTCAGAAACCCACCGGGGAAGTACTATCCTGTCCCACAGGGCTCACTATGAGTTGGAATTGACTCGATGGCAGAGATTTTGTTTTAGATACTGAATGCGCACGCATGCACACACAAAACAAAGTTAACGGATGTTTCTTTTACTATTTTTTGGATTCTCTTCATTGTAATGGGTGTTCATGCTGTAAGGATCCTTGCATATGGATACTTCAATAGTATATGAAGAAGTTTTAAAAGTTCATGAAAACAATGTATGGAATTAAGCGATACTAGAACTTTCCCATGAATTTCTTGAATCCCCTAAATATATTCCAAATTTCTCAAGTTTCTAATTAATCAAAAAGCATACTTCTCAATTTAAAAAAAGGGGTAATGTCCGTATTTCTTGCTACTCCCTGTTCAATTTTCAAGTGACAACTACTGAGCTAGAACTGTTTTGTTTAAGCATGCTTCAAATGACTCAAGCACTTAACAGGGCTGAAGTAGGGGGTGGGGTGGAGTTCTTTAACAAGAAGCTTCTTGAATTTATTAACCAAGATCATAGTGATTTGGGATCCCCTCTGA
>NW_022107431.1:53058028-53072388 GCF_000313985.2 Echinops telfairi | reverse complement strand
AAACAAAACACTGTTTTTCATTAGTTATTGATGTTTTCCACTCTACCTTCATCACCAACTTGACTGGTTTTTTTGTCATCATATAAACATACTAGTAGGACCCGCACAAGTGCACTGACTAGACACAGTCTATTTTCTTCAATGAGCATTGCATGAGATAGTTCACAGATGTGAAGCTCTTATAATAAATCAATAAAGTATAGCTATAACTTTGAAAGCTATAGGTCATTAGTTTTCTAATTTTGGTATCTTTTCCTTAACACAATAGGAATGATGAGCCATTTATTAACGGTGATCAAAATTAGTTTCCAAATAACAATAATTATAATAATACTGCTAGTTTGGTAATCCCATAATAGTTTTACGGGAAGAAAGGCTTTTTTAATTGACAGGGATAACCCCCCCTCCCCCAAAAAAACACATGAAAAGGACTTTTCATGTTTCTATTTCTTTTTCTTTTTGCAGGCACCTTCTCAAATCATGAATTGTGGACAAAAATTATATTATTTTTTTTTCTCAAAAATTATATTCTTTAGAATAAATTTGGCCCATAGAAAATACTGTAAAAAAAATCACTTTCTTTATTAACATGAATTTTCAGTGATTCATGGAAGCATACAGTTTCTAGAAATTATTCAGAAAGGTAGGGAAATTTGCATAAGAAAACTATGATATTTGTACAGATATAGACCCAGGGTGGTGAATTTAGGCAGTTAGGCAAACTCTAGTTATCAAGAGTTAAAAACAAAAAGAAAAGAAACAGGGCAAACACTGGTGATTTCCCCCTTCAGCTTTATTCATATTGAATATCAACTTTAATCATAAACATTAAGTCACCACTTTTCTCTGCAGCACTGAATTGGCCTATTTGTGAATAAGCTCCCACGCATGTATTCCAACAGCTCAGAATCTCAGAGGGAAGACAGAGCAACAGGAAAGGTGGAGCTGAAGGTATTAATCACTGGTGACTTTCTGTTCTAACCACTCACTCCAGTAGGGTGTCATACATAAAAACTAGAAGGCTCACCATACCTCTGAATATTTTAAAAGAAAGGAAAAGGAGTGCACGTTTTCCCTCCTCCGAGGGAATCAATATTTAGAAAACACTGTGCCAGAAGCCACACCCTTGCAGATGATTGCTGCCGACCATCTTCCTTCCTGAGCTCCTGGACTCACAGCTGTAAAGAATCCGAACTGAGCAGATAAGCCACCCAGATGTTAAAAAGGTACTTAAAAAAAAAAAAAAGAGTGGAAGCAAAACACTACCACTGGATTTTTCCAAGCAGAGGGCAAGTAACGACTACATTCCCTAATACCAAACTCAGCAAATGTCAAAACAGAACACTTTCTTGTCCTTGGTATGGTATGATTGTTTTTTGCTTGTTTTTGTCTTTATCATTTTGATTAACCACTTTTAGCCCATCTACCAATTTGGCATATTTCATTTTCAAGGGTGGCTTAGTTTAATGAGATTTTCACTGCATTAGCACAAACTCTTATCTCCAGCCTGGGTGGTGGAGTTAGGCTGCTAACCACAAGGTCAGCAGTTTGAAACCACCAGCTGCTCCATGAGAGAAAAATAAGGCTTTCTGCTCCTGTACATAGTTACATCTCCTGAAGCCACAAGAACTGTGTTTTATCTGTCGCGTGCCATGGGGTCACTGTGTGTAAAATTGACTCAAGGGCAGTGAGTTTGGTTGGGGGATTTTGGTTGTTGTTTTTAATTCCCAGCAATCCTTTAAAGAAAAGTAGATTTCCTTTAAACCCTTATCATTTCCTCTTTAAAATGTCATGAGGACCTTCACGACTGGCTTTTAAGTGTGCCCAATTTCCCTAAGGTAAACCGGGCATTGTTCCTCTCCTTACTTAATTCATAAAGAAAAAGAAGCTCAACCCACCTTCAAACACAAGTCTTGCCACTTCACCACTTCCTTCGCCTCCTCCCACCTCACTGGCCTCTGTCCTTGTGAAGGTGAAGGCACAATCGGTACTTAAGCACACATTTGCACAATTTGTGCTCAAGGCCAGTGCACAATCTGACGACCTAGCTGATGTCTCTGGGAGAAAGTGGGAGGTGTGACCGTCTCGGAAAGCCACGGAGGCGATTCCGCCATCCTATCCTATTGACTCACTCCGAGTTGGGATCAACCCGATGGCGAGCATTGAGCCCAGATGTCCTCAAGTAGAGATGCCACATTTCTTGGGTAACCCAGAGGTCATACGTGGCCCGGCCAATGCTTACAACTCCTTGCCTGAGTTTCAAACCCTGAATCACACCCTGACTTGCCTTTGAACAACACAGTGCTCTCTCTCGACTCATTTTATTAAGGGTTCGTTCTTATTTCCCTCCCCCCGCCCGCCCATCTGTCCCCTTGGAAAGTTCTGGGAACTTTCAGGATACCTACAAGCGGAATTTAAGCTCTGTAATTCCCAAGGCACTAACGTTTCCCTTCCTAACACAAATATCCCAGGGTCCGGGAAGCGCAAGGGAAGAAAAGGACAGCGTGGTTGGAGTGAGGGATGGGGAACGAGACTGACTCCTCTTTTACCACTGGGCACGCAGCCCACCTCCGCCTGGGCGCTCTCCTCACCCCACCCCTGCTTCCTTTTCCACCGGGAGCTCCGGTCTGCGCTCCAGCGGACTGGCCTAGATTTGAACGAACACCTCTCAGCAAATACCTTTAAAAAAGAATAATAATAAACCCTCCGGAGGTTTAGGCAGCGTGGGGAGCCCAGGGAGAACCCGGCGGAGGCGCCCAGCGCCTGCCGCTGCCAACGCCTGGCTTTTCTGGTGCTTTTCAGCGTTCTCTGGGGTAAATACTTCCAACTTCGGGGTCATGCCCAGAGTTTTAACGAACTACTTGACTCTGTGGATCTCAACAGAACACAGAAAATCCTTTCCAGGCACAAAACCCATGGCTGCATTTCTGGTTAACCGACTGGGTTACCATTCAGATTTTACCATTTTAAAAATAAATCTGTATTCATTTCGCTTACTGGCAGGCTCTCTAGCAACTCTAACTTCTAAGAAATCCCCCAGGGCTCTCCAGCTGGCCACGGGTTCGGCAGACGGGGCACCGAGGCTGGGGGGGTCAGCCCCCTCCGCGGGGGATGAACCCCGTTCGCCCTGTTCTCGGGTCCTCGGAGAGGGTTTGGTACCGGCACCGGGACGAAACCGCCACTCTTTTCCGGGATCCTTCCCCAGAATTGCCAACGTGGTCGGGCGAGAGCTTCCCTTCCCGAGGGTCTCGGTCTTTGCACGGGGCTTTTGCCAACACCACGTCTACAGACAGTGTGAAAAACCTTACGAGCCCAACTCTGAATCTTAAACTGGTCTTAAAACCGTTTTGTTTTACTGGGGACAATCCTCAGCAGCGACCACGTGGAGCCCGGGAACCACAGAGTTTTAACAAAGCACTCGGTGGAGAAGAAGTTCACGTTGCGAGGCTAAGGAAGACCGGATCTGGATTTCCATCCGAAAAAGCACCAAGTTCAGCCTGCTATAGGAAGTACGCTGAGCAAACGTACACTGGCGTTGGCGAGACGTCAGACAACGTTCCAGCCCAGGCCCCCGACCCCCAAACATTTAGAGTTCCTAAGACTATTACTAATTACAAAAAAAGGAAGAAAAAGCAACATTTTACACTTGGGGACCATATATGCCGGAATGAAGTATAAGGAATATCCAGCAAACTAGTTTTCTTCTAATCAGAAAGATGTGACCCTAATCTTACCTGTGCCATCATTAATAGAAACCTTTTAAGAGTCAGAACACAAATTCAGTACAATTTTTGTCGTTAAAACTACTACAGAAACATTTTCAAGTTCATTCTACTCTTGAGAGGTGTCGGACGTCAAAGTTACTTTTTCATCCTATTTGAAAACGTTAGAAAAGTCTTACTTCGAGCAGAAGAAAAGCGTAGGTAAAGTGTTGTTTAACTTACTTTCTCCAAGAAGTGAAGTAGGCACCCCCAGTGAGTGAACTCCTTGCAAGAGGAAGAAGAAGGAGCAACTTACGGCCCGGCGCTCAGACCTGTCTATTTAAAGTTTAAAAGTCTGCTGCTGTCTGGTCCTTTCCTCACTTCTTCCCTCTAATGAAAGAAAAGTGCTGATATCTCGTAAAAGCTTTTTTCTAACTTGGAGCACGGAGCTTTTAAAAGTTTCAAGCCACTGACTCAACTAGAAGGAGGGGCTAGGGAAAAAAAGAGGAGGGGAAAAGAGGGAGGCGGGAGGAGAGCCCTGGAGGCTGGTGAGCGTGGAGGGTGGGGAGAGCAGCCGCGCTGGAGGAGCGAGGTGGAGATAATGTTGCGGTGCAAATTTGCTGACAAGAATAAAGCCACATAGCATTAAATAGAGACGTGAGTGTCCCGACAGGGAGTTACTCCTTAACAGACAGCCAGGGGGGCGGATTTTATTCCTTGTTTCACCAAAAATTCTAGGGAGTTAAAAAAAAGGGGGGGAAGAAAAAAAAAAAAGGAAAGTTGCTACCTTTTCTAAAATAAAAGTACTTCGTAGTCCATAAAAAGCGTTGGCAAAGAAATTAGGACGTGCAAACTTGCTTCATATTGGCCAAGGTGTGTGGGTGTGAGTGACCTGGTGGCTGATGTAATCGCTTTTCTCCTAAGGAGAGACAATTAACAAAGGAAATGGTGAGGATGGGTCAGGGATATTTCAAAAGTGCCTCTTTGTGGCTGACTAGCCAGCCTTTCCGTAGGAATCCTTTGACACTTAAGATGTTTTTACTTTTCCCTGCAGTTTAGCAAAAGCGTACATATGAGCTGGTTTCCAAGTTTTCGTGGAAAAATTCCATTATTTTTTAATTCCATTTTCCCATGAACTTTTCAAAACTTCTCTCGTGTGTGTGTGTGTGTGTGTGTGTGTGTGTGTGTAGTCAGTGTTGTTTAACCATGATATATCAATTTCTAATCTCTACCAGATCTCCAGGCAGTTGAAAATGTATTATATGATCTTGGACAAATACAGATCAACACAGTAAAAATTAAATATTTTGCAGGGAGCAGGCTGATCTATTTCTATCAAATGTAAGCAAAAGTTGGCATTGGGTGAGTTCGAACATGATCCGTCCTCCCTCCTTAGATCACCTCCATCTGTAGAACTCAGCGGGAGAGCTTCCTGCTCAAGGACGGTCAAGCTGCATAACAATCTTTATGTGCTTCTCTGCCCCTTCTGTGGCTCTTCCTTTCCAGGACTCTGCCCAGGGTGGAGAGTGACCAGAGTCTTAGACAGGGCTGCTCCTTCAAGGCCTCCTCAGTGCCAGGCAGAAGGCTGCGGAAGGACAATTTCCCATAAACAGGCTTCCATGATGTGCCTGCGAGTGGACAGGGAAACCTCGTGGCCATTATTCTTCGAAACTAAGCAAACTCAACAGCCATCATTTTCCTAACCCTTTTCTCACTGTTCCAATACTAGAGAAAGGTAGAACGGCAATTATTTCATTGGAAATACTCTTCATAAGTTCATTTTCACTGAAGTGATTAGTAAGACATCTTCTGAAAATGTTATCGTTTTAGTACATGATTTTGTGCTTTCATTTTCTGGCTGTACATTTCCCAAAGACATGTGTCTCTTTAGGCTAAGGAAGAATTTTAAAAAATACCGTGGAAATAAACATTGTAATCTGATTTCCAAGCCTTTAAACTCAGCAACCTGTAAATATTGCTCTTGGTATTGTAGTTATATTGTCATTTTCTTCAAAAGAGTGTATTTCTTTAGCATTAACTAAAGCTTATTTCATTGGATTTCTCATATATCCATGAATACATGATTTACTGTTTTCATTATTAACAAAATTTGTGTTCTCCATAAAAAAGTATATACCTAATTTAACAAGGTACTTAGTTTACTTTTGTGAAATTATCTATCAAGTACTATTATTGCTGATATTATCCATTTGATGCTTCAGGTTCTAATTCAGAATTAGTAGTATGAAAGAAAGTTATAATTCTCTTTCTATCATAGGATTTTTGAAGCAAAACTGCATTTATTTTAAAATGTATTTTCGTAAATCTCTAAAAGAATACTTATATGTAAATATTCTACTACTGTTTGCAAATTTGGCCTGTATGAGCAATTAGAAATAAAACTAAGTCGTTTCTTTGTGCCAAAACACATTATTCATGGATATTTCTTGCACCATTTTCTGAAGCAAAAGCAAGCAAGCAAACAAACAAACAAAAAGTGCAGTGTCATCAAGTCAATTCTGACTCATAGTGAACCTATAGGGCAAGGCAGGGCTGCCCCCTTGAGTTTCCAAGAGTGCAAGTCATTCGTTACTGGAGCAGGAAGTCTCATCTTTCTCCCACAAAGCAGCTTGCTGGTGGTGGGTTTGAATGGCAGACCTTCTGGTAACAACCCTGTGCATAACCCATTACTCCACCCAGGGCTCCTTCTGAGCAAAAGGATTAGTTACACCATAAATCACCAATCCACTTGTTTTCTTAATAGAATGTACTGTGTCTTCCATTTCTAATACGATTATAATTCATTGAAGATGAAGATTTCCCTTGTGGCCTTCTCTTCCTGATGGCACCAGAATGTGGCCCTGTGAGCAATGATGCTCCAGGGGAGCTGGGTTGGTGTGACTGGCTTCCCTGCTGGCACAGTGGCGACACAACTTTCTCTCAAATGACTAATAATAATGCCTCTTATACTTCATACTCCAGCAGTGCTGGCGACTTAACATTTTAACAAAAAATATCATTATTTTTAAAGTGTCCTATTTACCTGAGAGTAAAAGCTTGTTTCTGTCTGAAGGTCACATTGTGGCAAAGGTTTTTTAAATGCCTTATTTTTTTCTCAGAGTCTCAGAAATACCAATGCTAGTTTGTGGATAGAAGCACCAATTTCTCAATAACTGTGTTCTCTGATTGTCAGACCTTGTCTATGTGCAGAGGAAAGGGTAGCTGTTAGTTGATGTGGGGTTGGTTCGGACCCATATCGACCACAGGTACAGTAAAACAAGTGTTGCCAGATCTTCTTTTTTTGTTCGCCCTTTACTTTACCAAGCACAATGCCATTTGGGGGGAAATAGGAGCAGATAGTCTGATTTTCTCAGGAACGCTGATCACTCATTCGGAATGCCTATCAACGGCAGGATGTCTATCTTCAGGCATCACCATAGGCCAGGCTTTGAGAATCTATTTGATCCAAGTGGTTCTGTGTAGTGAAAACCGTGAACTAACAACATAGTGAAGATTGAATAATTTTTTGCAGAGTTTAGAGAAGCACTTAAAAAAATTAAAAACAGTCTTATTGGCACATAGCGTATATATCATACAACTCAATGGCTCAATCACTTCAAGAACAGTTGTACGAAAGAAGCACTTTTGAATAAAACCCATGACACTTTTGCAATTTTTGCCTTGGTTTCAAAATACTGATCTCTGGGATTCTCAAAGACAAATCTACTAATTTTTAAGGACTTCAAGTGCCAGACAAAAACAACAACAACAACAGCAGCAGCAACCCAAACTCATAGCCATTGAGTTGATTGTGACTCATAGATGCTATAGGACAGGGCGGAACTGCCCCTGGGAGTTTCCGAGACTGTAACCGATTAAGGGAGTAGAAAGTCTCATCTTTCTCCAGCGGAGCTGGTTGAGAGTTTCCAACAGCTGACTTTGTGGTTAGCAGCCCAACATAGAGCTTGGATGGTATTATACTTATGCACTGGGCTGCAATTCAAAAGGTCAACAGTTCGAAACCACCAGCTTCTCCAGAGGAGCAAGCTGGTGCTTTCCTACTCCCCTAAAGAGTTAGAGTCTTGGAAATTCACAGAGACCCTCAGTTCTGTTCTGCCCTGTCACAGAGTCATTCTGAGTCAGCATCAACTCCACAGCAGTGTTTAATGCCAGTCCCACGTAAATTCAAATGGGTTCTTTTACCTTCAATGCAGAACATCAACATTGAAGTGTTGTTGATGGTTGCAGGTAAGGAGGAGTCTCTGTGTGGTACAAATGGTTGGCTCTCTTGGCTGATAATGAAAAGATTGAGCAGTTTGAATCCAACTGAGGACTGCATTGGCATCTACTTCTGAAAAACCAGCCTGGGAAAGCTCAAAGCTCGATGGAGCACAATTGTTTTCTAACAAGCATGGAGGCATCAGGTGGCAGAACTGATTTCCCCACAGTTGGTTTGGTCAATTAGGGAGTAAGTAGTCCAAGGGGTGTATAGTGATCGAAGTCTGACTTATAGGAACCTGAGGCCTGGCGCTGTTGCTGTTCATTGTGTTTGAGTGGAATAGAATCCAGGGAGCCCTCATGTCTCAGTGGGGTATGCACTGGACTGGTATCCACAGTTCAGCAGTTGAGAAACCAAAAACTTGTTCTCATGGAGAGAGATGAGGCTTTCTGCTTCAATGCAGATTTATCTACACCTCTGAAACCACAAAGTGTAGTTCTACTCTGCCCTGCAGGGTTGCTGTGCACTGGAATCAACTTGATGGCAGTGAAAATGGAGCTTTTTTTTCTTCATAGTAAGGGCTACTATGAGTGGAAAAGGAAGCAAAGGCAGGAGAAGTAGAAGGAATAGAAATTGATGGCTGAGACCGGGATAGGAAGGACGAGAGAGAGAGAGAGAGAGAGAGAGAGAGAGAGAGAGAGAGAGAGAAAGAGAGAGAGCTGTGAAACTGAACTGATTTTGGAGTTTTGATCAGAAAACTTGTAATGTTACAAACAAAAACTGAAGAATGAAAGAAGAAGAACTAGTTTGAAGAAACAAATATCATTTCATTTTGACATGGAGAACTGACACATCTCTAGATAAAGTTTTCTAACATTTGGGAATTCGGTGAGTCATTAACTTAGAAAACAGGACCATATACCTGTTTTGAGACTGTAAGCCATAAAGACAAAGGTGATTTGAAGGAGAAAACAGGGGCATTAGAAAACTTCTATTTGAAGATTGTACAACTCTGTAATCTCTTCAGGGAAACTTAAAGGAAATTCTAGAAGAAGAAAAAAGTTTTATCTAAGACAAGGGAGGGTCTAGGATGGTTTTGTAATGGAAAGAGTTAGCCTTGTCATATGGATTTCTTTGCATTAGTATAATAATAGTGAATTTCCTATCTATGCACCAAAATTCCATTTTATCTAGTATTGACTGGGCACCTAGAAAGGAGCAACAGTTAATTTGAAGCTAAATAGTATGAAAATCTAGAAGTGGTTTCCCTCAAATTGGCAAAGTCAGGCATTTTCTGGCTGACTTTATTGTGTATTAATGGACCACATTTCCTTCAACGATTTCATGTTACATTACCAGCTTGTGTTAAAGTTATTTTTTTCAACAGATGTACTTCTGAGGTCTGATCATTTGCTTCATAATTGCCCAGGATTCACTCATCTGAAATTTACTTCCTATTTATTTAGCATCCTGCCATCCTTGAGAGAGAGTTCAGGATCAAAAGCTCTACTCTACTTGGGTAAAAGTTGAACTCATTTCTGTAGGCCCACATTTATGTTCTTTTTTTTTTTAAAATCATTTTATAAGTGGATCTTGTTGTGAGGTTACAGAAAAAGAAATTGTAAGAGAGGGAAAAAAATTGGGTTGTTGCTTTGTTTTGGTTCATGGAAGACTCCCAGGCAGTAGATAAATATGTCTTTGGCTCCCCCTTCTGTACGAAGTGAAAATGACCACCGTGAAAAGTGGTAAATTATTTAGTATTACCCCCCTGTTTGCGGGGAGACATGGGGGTGTGCTGATACCTGCAAGGTCAACATTTCGAAACCACCAGCGGCTGTTCGGAACAAAGACGGGGTTTCTACTCCGGTAAAAATATATCATTTTTGAAACTCACGGGGGCATTTCCACCCTGCCCTATAGACAACTATGAATCAGCATGGACTAAATAGCAGAGACTTTGAATAGCTTTTCTCTTTGTTTGCTTGCTTAATTTTACCTTTTCAATGAAGCTTGGTAATTTTTATGATAACTTTTGAACATTTGCATATATCCACTCAGTAATATTTATTATGTGTTAGACACTGGTGAAGATTTTTAAATGATGGCTTGGTTTGGGGTTTTGGCTCAGTAAAGAAAAAACAGTATCATGGTTGCATTTCATTGAGCCTTAAACTGAACTTTGAAAAGAAACAAAAAACACAAGATAAAAATAAAAAATAATTAAAACACAAGCTAAAACAATAGAAAAAAGCTAATGCTAGGAACAAATCCTGGTCTCTAGAATTACAAGGGTGAGGGTGGGACTGGGGGTACTATTTTTAAGCATTTAGAGAGTCTATGTAAAAAACTCCCTGTGATGCAGTCAATTCTGACTCCAAGGCGATCCTACAGTGCAGGTGAGAACTGTCCCCAAGGGCTCCATGAGTGTAACTTTTTGTGGGAGTAGAAAACCTCATCTTTTTACCGTGTTTCAACGGCCAACCTTGCTGTTAGCAGCCTAATGCACAACCTACTGGTGGTGCAGAAACTGCTTAGTATTGTAGTTATTAGGTGCCGATGAGTTTGCTCTGATTCATAGTGACCCAGGTACAAAAGAACCAAACATTGTCAGGTTGTACCCGATTCTCACGATCAATGTGATGTGCGAGTTCATTGCTGCAGGCACTGTGGGGGTCTTCCTCTTTTTCACAAACCCTCTGGTTTACCAAGCAGGTGCGTTTCTCCAAGGAAAAGACCCTCCTGATAACACGTCCAGCGTATGTGAGACGAACTCTTGCCATCTTCTCTTCTATAATGACTGTTATTTAAGGGGCTAGTGATGGTTCAGTGGTAGCATTCTCACTTTCATCATGAGAAAGCTAAGGAAAAGGTCATCAGTTCAAACTCACGAGCCACTCCTTGGGAGAAAGAAGAGGCCATGGACTTCAGCAAACTCTATGGCAGTGGTTCTTAAACTTCCTAATGCCGCGACCCTTTCAGACAGTTCCTCGTGTGGTGGTGACCCCCAACCATACAATTATTTTCATTGCTACTTCATAACTGTTATTTTGCTCCTGTTATGAATTGGGTGACCCCTGTGACAGGGTCATTCAACCCCCCCAAAGGGGTCGTGACCCACAGGTTGAGAACTGTTGCTCTATCGAGTAAGTTTTATTCTGCCCCGAGTGGAATCAAGAGGATGATGGTGGGTAATATATGAGATACCTAGGTTTATTCTTGGACAATGTCCATCAGTCAGCAGAGGTTTACGTGTGCTATGATGTTACACATGTTTCAGTGGAGGTTCTAGATTGTCAGACTAAGAAGAAAGGCCTGGTGATCTACTTCCAAAAATCAACCATGAAAACCCTATGTGTCACCATAGTCCAATTGACAGCAGGGCATTGGAACACCATGACTGGACAGCATTTTCCCAATGTACATGGAGTCACCAGGACTCGGGACCTTACTGAATCATTACTATGTCTTATGAAAGAAAATATTTTAACAGAAGCACAGCTGCAAAGCTAAACGTTTTGAATCTGAAACCCTTGATTTTGTATATATGCCAGTTCTATGAATGCACAGAGAAATTGTTAATTTGGACAATAAGATATTTGTATTGATTAACAGTCTAAATAAATTTGGCTGTGCTGAGAATTTATGTTGGATGAGAAGCATCTAACAAATAAGAAAATATATTAATATTTTTATTTTAAGATGAATAGCATGGACACTATTTAATTGACAATATAACAGCAAAGTAATTATCTCCTCCACATTGTACCAGGAGCAGTGGTAAACTGGAGAACAGAAAGGCAATTTATAAGTGGAGGTGTTTCCTTATGCTCCAAATTATCCCAGAATGTGGACAAATGTTTACTTACAATCACTAATGTATGAGGAAAATTTACATGCTTGTTTAATTGGTGCCCAAAAAAGGGAAAGGCTTAGCATTGCATCAAAAATCAACTGAGATAAAAATTCCTAAATGAAATATTTACATGCTTTGTTATAGCACCACTTACCAAAGCTGTTAAACTGCCTTTCTGGTGTATGTCTGAGTCTGTGTGGGTGCAGAGAAATGAGGCACCTGTGGCCAGCTCTGTATCCTCCAGGGACTTTATGGACACCATTCAATGCAGTACTGTTTTTATTTAAGATAATATGATCTTGGTGAAACCATGTATCATAATAACTGTAAATTCTATATGTATTATGAAGATTACAAAAAAAGATTATATCCTGCATAGCTTTAAGAATGATAAATTATTTAAGCCAATAGAAAAGACTTTTAAAAGAAATATTAATTAGTTTTTAGTTATTGGAAATGGAAAGTATTTTAGCATCACGGTCTTATTGATACAAAGGGAAGGTCCAAAACATATCAAGCAGACTTGATATGTTTGAAAGGGTCAGGAATTGTAAATATGTTTTCGGGTCCAAACAAGACCCAATCTCCAATATAATTTAAGGAGAACATTTGTTAAGTCTTAAAAAAGAGACAACACAAAAACACATATACATCATGCAGATGAGGCCATTAGCTCGTGGTCATAATAAATAGTGTACAAGGTTTCACAATCAGGACATTAGTTAAATGAGGTCCAAAACAAAAGGAACTTTCATGGCTGGTGGCAGATCAGTACATTGTTGTGACAGGTGGGACAACAGAAGTGTCAATAGGACCAGGACTGGCACATATCCGAGTATATGATGTTAGATAGAAGAGCTTACAAGATTGGTCCAGATGCTTCCAACTGAGGCAATAGTTGACTTCATCTTCCCAGCCACATCCTCCCCTCCATTGTGAGTAACTCGACTGGTCTGTTAATGCTTCTCTGCAAACCTCCAAATAGTGTGTGTGTAAACCTGTCACATGTTTCAGGTGTTGTGGGTCAAATCAGTGACAGCCACCATGATGTCTTGAAAATTTAGGAGAGTCTTTATTCAGCTAGCCAGGCTACAAGAAAATTAAAAGTGTCTCTCTAAATTGCAGCCCTGAGTGAAATTACCAGTGAGCTTATGAAGACAAAAATCCCAAAATTATTTGGCTCATTTGTTAGGGACTTAAGCAAACATATGACAGAAGCAGAAAGCAATATTTGTGGGTCAAATGAAATGCCATAAAAAGGGCAATATTAAAGAATAGCAAGATTAATTACAATGCCCTAATTTCCGAGTACACATGAGCACATTCTGAAATCAATCACAGTGGGGGCTTTCAATGATGGAATTTCTTTGGTTAGTTTGCTTCACAGACTGTGTGCAGGAACTGTATTCGAGCCTGCTTTTAATAACGTTCAGGGCCCTGGAGGGTCTTACTGCAAGGACCCTCTTACCCTAACTTTTGGCTATTCCTTTATTATATAAATTTTCTCATTGCAAATCATGACCCCTTTTGAAATGGTTCCTAAAGTAAGATAAGAGCCAGACTCTATATTATCTTACAGAAAACAAACTAACAGCAGGAAAGCAAAAACCCATTGAAACGTAAAACATTGTCAATCATCCCCCTGGGCTATAAGGCTATTGCCCTGATAACATCATCAAATTTTCCAGTGACAGAGCATGCCTGACACTGTCATCGATATGTGGAGTCTATGAGAGTACAGTTCCATCTTGAGCGACAAGCCATGAGTTTTTGCTCTACACAGTTCAATCTCCCATTTGATTGAGTGCTGTTTACCTAAATATGGGGAATGGTGCTAGAGGTAAACTTTCTGGATCAGTTATTCTAAGTGCAGATCACTGTCCCAACGGATCAAAAACTGTCATGTCACTGCAAGGGAGCCATTGAAACATGAAATATATGGTGATTCTGGGTCCCTTTCAATTGGACACCCACCACATCAGGGGCTCCTGGCAAAGTCCAATGACCACCATTTCCACAGCCCCGAGACGGCCACTTTCTGCTTCCTCTCCCATCCGAGTACCCCAGTCCTCAGTCCAAGGGTGCAGGCACCTTTGAGGTAAGGCTCAGTGCATTCAGCCAGGCTCTGTGTTAAATCCTCTGGTAGTCCCTGGGCTATGCCATGCTGCCTGCAAAGCAAGCATCCAAGGTCAGGTAAAAACATATTTGTAGTGTCTACCCAGGAACATAAAAATCTGGTCCATTCTTCCCCGAGGGGAAGAATTTAGGGGAATTCCATACAATCATTGTGTATCATCTCTTCGCCAAGTGAGGTTACTTCTCCCCAGTCACCCATCATACTCACCAGCAGAACTATCAGTGCCTCCTCCAAAACGTAGATGCTCACCTTCCCTGGTCTCCTTCCATTCTTGTGAGGGGCCCTTGATTTGACCTTGTCGTTTCTCACTGTTGTATAATCTCCAGTGGATGGTCTTGTCCCATTTCCCCCCTCTTTAAGAAGTGACATCAGACAATGTGAAATCTTCTCCTTAAAGTTGGCTTTTGTGAAGTGAACACAAGGGGGGTGATGTATGGTTCCTGAACGTTA
>NW_022107431.1:53055013-53057022 GCF_000313985.2 Echinops telfairi | reverse complement strand
TGATCTGGACTGGGCTGTGATGTTTTCTGAATATACAATGACTCTTTGATATAAAGCTCTTTCTTATACATCTATAAGTATCTCTGGATTTGTTTCTCTAGTCAACCCAGACTAACACACCTAGTTTTTCTACCAGGGTTATACTCACTTCTTAAAAAGAGTTAGCTTGCAATTCTTTTCTATATTGTAGAATATTTTGAGTAGGATTTGAGTGAAATTCTTCTTTGACTTCTTGGTAGAATTCCCTGGTGAAACTCTCTGGATTTTTTTGATTAGGAGTTTTTAGTAGCCTGATCATTTTTGTTGTTGTTGTTTTGGTTATGTTGAGAATTTCTACTGCTAATTTAGATATTTCTAGACATTTGTTCATTTCTTCTAGGTTTTAAATTTTTGTTTGGATGCATTCCTTCATAGTATTGTCCTATCTTTTTTATTTCATTTGGATCTTTGTGAAGCCACCTATTTCATTTATTTATTTACCTATTTCATTTCTTATTCATGATAATTGAAATTTCTCCATTTCCTTGTCAGTGGGTTGTCAATTTTGTTAATCCTTTCAAAGTATCAACTTCTTGTTGATATTTTCTGTTTTCTGATTCATTTATTTTTGCTCTAATCTTTATTATGTCTTTTCTTCTTGTGGCTGAAGGCTTATTTTGCTGCTCTTGTTCTAATTTTGAAGTATTGGGTTAAAGGACTGTTTTCCAGAGACCCTGAGGGCACTGGACCAATCCAGGCATTTGGGTGGGGTTGCTGAAAAAGTGTTTACTTATATTTTGTATGACTTGTGGGTTATGGTAAACAAGGATTTTTTGCTATTGAATAGCTTTATTGGCATTTAATTCATATATCATACAATTCAATAGTTCAATCACATCAATTAGAGTTGTACATCATCACCAAAATCGGTGGTAGAACATTTTCTTCATTCTTGTACTCTTCATTATTAGCTCCCTACCCCCCTGCCCCCACCCCACCCCCAACCTCTCCTGTCATTCCACAGGAACTACTAATCTAGTAAATGTCCTTATACATTTACCCTTCCTGGATTTCATATAAAGAAAAACATTAAAACACAAGCAAAAATACTAACAAGAATAACAAAGCAAAATAGGTTAAACACTTCAATAAAAAAGAAATCAGTAAATTAAAAAAATTACTTTGAAAGAAAGGGAAATGTTTTAAATCAACATTTTCTTGTATTTGATCTAAACATTGAAAAGCTTAAAACATAAGTGTGTATAAACTGAAAAAAATTAGAACACATTTAAATGGATCATAAGGGAGATCAGATGATAAGGTGCTAAGCATTAACCTAGCTGCATCTGCAACAATCTACTCTGCAATGCATTCTGCATGTTAGCTAGGCTACTCACACCCCCAGCCCATGGTCAGATTGGATTCACCAAGAGTTTAATATATGGGTACCCAAGTTTTAATTGCCAAGGGGTGTTATGTTAGGCCGGTTGACTAGAGAAATAAAACCAGTGACACTCATACATGTATTAGAGAAAGCCTCCCAGTCCAGTCAAACAAGTCCATAAGTCCAATACTAGTCTACTAGTCCCTCTTTAGACTCACCCAGCCACATGCAATTATGCAGAATTCAGGAAAACACATGCCGGTGGGTACAGAGTACTGTGGATCCAATGTTGGTGGAGCCATGGCAGGGCTCTGGCAGCTCTCAGGGTGGCCAGCAAGCAAGAAGGTGAGGGGGCATAGAGAGCAGCCCCCCCCACCACCACCACCCTCATTGACTCCATCCCTACACTTGCATACACCTTTAAGTTGACTTAAAATTATCTAATTACCACAGGTGATATGTTTTCTTTGCTTGCTTGTTTTTTCCTGAAAAGGGAATGTTAGGCCAAATAACTTTGGGAACCTATTGTTTAAGGTGTTGATTTTGGTTGTAATGTTCTTATTTGTTTTAAGCATTTAAAATTTTCATTCTGAATTTTGTTAATTATTCAGTAGTTTTTAAGCAGCATGGTGGTCAGTTACCATAT
>NW_022107431.1:53051535-53053745 GCF_000313985.2 Echinops telfairi | reverse complement strand
TTAGCCTATTTTTCTTTTTTGTAAGCTGTGCTTCTTGTAAGAGGCATATTGGTGGATCTTGTTTTCTTATCCAATCTGCTACCTTCTGTTTCTTTACAGGTGCATTTAATCCATAAATATTCAGCGTCCTTTTTGATATGTACCTTTATTGTCATTTGTGTGTGTGTTTTTTTGGGGGGGCAGTAGTGTTGATTTCTTTAGTCCTTGTAAATTTCTTTGCTGAATTTCTTTTGTTTGTGGGTTTCCTTGTCATTATTTTCCTTTGTTCTTATTTTACTATTTACCCAAATTTGTATTTCTCTTTTTAACATTTTTGGTAAGGTTTTTCCATTTCTATGTGGTTACCTTGTTAATTATTATTTTCTCCCAAAATTCAATATAGCCTCTTCTTTGTGAAAATTAATTGACTTTCTCTCCATTAGAGTGTTTTGTGTCTACACTATTCCCTCTATAACTTTGTAATTCTCTTCATTATGAAATGATATCTTTGGCTCCCTCTTTTCAATCTTGTAATTTTGTTTTACTGTGAGTACCAATTTAAGTGGTTTGATTTGGGGGTAGTAGGGTTTTGTAAATTGATCTTAGGTTGATGGCTACAGGTAGCATCATTCGTCTCTTTGGAACTAAGACCTCCATACGGAAGAAGAAAGTGTTGAAGGGACAGGAAGCACAATGTGGTGTGTGGGTCTTTAGGACTAATTTTGAGTAGTGACACTCCTTATTCCAGCCCTTGGTTCCTGACCCCAAGAATTCTGTCTATGGGAGAAACAGCACTACATATTGGACTCTGGTTGAGAGCATATGCAACCTCCTGAAAAACATTGCTCCTATCTTGCAAGGAGTTGCCACCAAATTGATGCCAAAATTGTGTCTTTAGAAATCAATTCCATTCTTCTATCAAGCCAACTGCTTCAGGATAATGAGGAACATTGTAAGTTCAGTTGACATACCTGTAACCATCACAGTATAGTGTATTAGAATTCATTTAATTTCTTATCTAAAAATGCCCCCTTTCTCCCTCATATTTGAGGGATATATACATATGTAGATATCTATATTTACCATCTTCTCAAATTTTTTTACCATCTTCTCAATTTTTATTACTTAAAAAAATCATTTTATTGGGGGTTCTTACAACTCTAACAACAATCTACGCATCAATTGTATCAAGCATATTTGTACATATGTTGCCATCATTCTTTTCTAAACATTTACTTTATATTTGAGCCCTTGGTATCAGTTCTTCTTTTTTCTCTCTCCTCACTCCCTCTCTCATGACCCATTAATTATTATTGTTTTCATATCTTATACCGACCACTGTTCCCTTCACCAACTTTTCTGTTGTTCATCCCCCTGGAAGGGAGGGGGCGGATTATGCATTGATCATTTCGATCAGTTCCCCCTTCCTCCTCTCAGCTTCCCCCTACCCTCCTGGTACTGCTACTCCTATTTCTATTCCTGAGGGTTTTATCTGACCTAGGCTCTCTGTGTTGTGAGCTCTTATCTATACCAGTGTACATGCTCCAGTAAAATAGTGGGAGGTGAGGAAGACTCAAAGAATCATAGGAATATTGTGTGTTTCATCGGTGCTATACTCTGCCCTGGTTGACTCATTCCTTACTTGTGACCCTTCTGTGAGGAGACATTCTTGCTGGATATAAGATTCTTGGTTGGCTGTTTTTCTCTTTCAATGTTTAATATATGTCATTCCACTGTTCTCTTGCCGGTCTGGTTTCTGTGAAAAAGCAGAGCTATTCTTATTGGTTCCCCTATTTGGAACTTTTGTATGATTTCAAATTTTCATTTATTTTGTCATATTACTGATGTAGTGTTCTACTGAGTGTTCTTATAACACACACACACCCACCCCTGCCCCTGCTTTTCTTGTCCGTGACCCTCTCAATCTTTTTCTCCATATGTTGAAAGTATCCAATAATTATTCTCCTGAATTCTTTTCCACTACTTCTTCTGCTTTTATTCCTCAAGATCACATTAGTTCTGTGCATTGGTCTCTCCTTTGCGTGCTTCAGTTTACTTCTTTGTATGCAAAGAAATTGTTATGTCTAAGATTTTATGTTAATTTCTTTCTTTCTTTTTGTTGATTAGGTGGTAACAGAATGAAGTAGTGGTCATTGCTCATTAGCTGTAGATGGTGAAAGTACTAGAATACTATATGTGACCTCCTCCCTGGGGGACGGACAACAGAAAAG
>NW_022107431.1:53049358-53051050 GCF_000313985.2 Echinops telfairi | reverse complement strand
CCAAGTCACCAGTGCAAGGACCTATCTGGTGCTCATATAAGCCTACAGCCTCAGGCAAAGTAGGGTGAGAGTCAGTAACTCATCTGATCAACAGAGAGTTGTGGGGACTTAGGGGTGATTCCTTCCCTGATGTTCTTTATCTTTCACTTGTAGTTTATGAATAGGAGGCAATGAATAGGAACAAATGAATAGGGGGGGGAGGGAACCCACACATACACCCAAATCGGAAGGCCCTCTTCTTGAGGCTGATCTCCATGGTCAGATAGTTCTGCCCCTCTGATCTGTGTTATGATGCAAGTATCTAGAAGAAAGGAAGAAGAGAAAAGAGATGTGTTAGTCTGTGTTGTATAGAGAAACACATCCAGAGACATTCATATATGTACAGGAAAGAGCTTTATATGGAAGAGTTGTTGTATATTAAGAAAACATCTTAACCCAGTCCAGATCAAGTCCATAAGTCTGATATTAGCTCATATGTCTGATACTAGTCCCTAAATTCCTCTTCAGACTCACGTAGCCACTCACAATGATGTTGAGTGTAGGATGATCACAGGCCGGTGAGTGAAAAGTCTTGTGGATCCAGGGGGTGGGAGAAGCATCTCCACTTGGCTCCTCCAGCTCTTTGAGTGTCTCAGCAAGAAAGTGAAGCAGAAAAAGAGTGTGGCCCTCCTTCAGGGAGAAAGAGAGGAAGTTCCCAGAATCCTCATGAAAAGGCCATACCCATCAGAAGGCAACATCAAGCTGTGACCTGATTGACATGTTAAACTCCCCCGCTCCACGCTTATATCCTCTAGTTGACACAAGTTTATGGAACTACCACAGAGAAAAGAAGAACAACAAAGCAAACAAGAATGGAAAATGCCATCTTGGAACTTTACTGGAAGCTTCATTGGAACTGTGTGGGAGGCAGTGCCAAGTGATAGGTTGAAACCTCTCCCTCTGCAGAATTGAGCATGAACCTATTGGCCTGTATCCTCTCTGAGCCTCAAGGAACCACAGGAGATCCAGTATGACTCAGTCTCCCATGTTGTGCAGCGGCCTCATCAAGTCTGCCCACCTTTGGAGGGTTCATGTTGTCCTGGGGTGTGGAGGGAGGGGTGCAATCGCCCTCTTACATGATCTAGAATAAATCCTGCTATTCTTTTGTTCACTTAGTGGGTGTGGGAACCAGAGAATTGTCCACATTTCTCATTGTCTGCTGCTTTAGGGACTATACTTGCTGGTCCTGGTTTCCCCTCTGAGAACTTGCTACTCTATTGATTTATTCTTGCGGATTCCACCCTCAAACTTTTTGTCAGTGTGAGGCTCAGAAATTTCTCATTTCTTATAGATTTGGGTCTTTAGGTTTTTCCTCGATATCTGAATTTTCCATGTCCTTGTTGAAGGAAAATCATGCCATGTGTTTTTCTCCAGTGTCATCTTTACCAGAAAGCTCCATCCTTTGAAGACAGTTTCTGTGAAGGTTGATTATGGATTCAACTTAAAGCAAGTGCTTGAGAACTTTAATCTTTTCTTATAGTAGTGAGGAATTTGGTTTTCTTCCCATTGAGTTGTAATCCATACTGAAAGTTGCTGTGTTAGTCTGGGTGGACTAGAGAAACAAATTCATAGACACACATATGTGTATAAGAAAGAATTTTATATACAAGAGCAGTTGAATATTGAGAAACATCTCAGGCCAGTCTAGATCAA
>NW_022107431.1:53047387-53048658 GCF_000313985.2 Echinops telfairi | reverse complement strand
CCCCCTCCCTCCCCCACCCTCCCGCCTTCATGAACCCTTGATAAGTTATAGATTATTATTTTCTATCTTTGCTTTTTTGTCATCTACATTTGGCAGGTTGTTAATGAGCCTTCCTCTAGTTCTAATGATGTGACCTTTTAACTATTGAATTCTATAACCCGCCACCTTCAAGTTGATTTCAACTCTTAAAAAACAAACAAAAAACTGCGGTGAAGTAAAGTTACTTAAGGCTCTTCTATCTATGTCTTTGTAATTCCCACCAAATAACTCTATAGGGTTTGTGAAACACTAATAGAGAGGATTGGTTAGTTTTGCTATTCCACTGCCCATATAAAATAAAGCCATCTGAAACAGAAACAAGAACTCCTACAATCATCAAGAAGAACCACCTGTGTGAGTCACATGCTAGACCCCTGTTTGAAGTGGCATTAGTGCTGATACCATGAAGCCGAGCACAGGAGCAGCACTGAACCGTGGAGCAGAATACTGGGCTTCAGGGCCTGTGGTAGTTATATAATCTGTTGTCAATTTGAGAGGATTAAGAGTGAAGGGATGGAGTTTAGCCTGTTAATCTGGTTGTAGTTAATGATCTCATATAGAGGAGCTAAGGATATAAATAGCTCACTGGAGGCCGGACACAGTTTCATTCTCTGGGAGACATTGCAGCTGACAAGACACATGAAACTACGCTAGTGCCCTGAGTTGGCGGAGTCATATGGAGACCCCTGCCACTGCTGAGATGCTTCCATTAACATTGGATTCACAAGACTTTTCAATCACTGACCTGTGATCTTCCTGCATTCAACGTCATTGCATGTGTTGCATGAGTCTGAAGAGGACTTTATAGAATGGTGTCAGACATAGGGGCTAATATCGGACTTATGGACTTGATCTGGACTGGGCTGGGATGCTTTCTCAATATTGAATTGCTCTCTATATAAACCTCTTTCTTTTTAAAAAAATTATTTTATTGGGGGCTTGTACAATTCTTTTTATTATTTTTTTTTTCAAAATTGATAAATGTTTATTGGTTTTCTTTTTTTTTAAAGTATTTTATTAGGGGCTCATACAATTCTTATCAGAATCCATAATACATCCATTGTGTCAAGCACATATGTACATTCGCTGCTCTCATCATTCTCAAAACATTTACCTTCTACTCTAGCCCCTTATATCAGTTGCCCATTTCCCCCCTCCCTCCCCATTCACAAATCATTATTGTTATGTCATAAGTTACACTGTCTGACGTCTCCCCCGCCCTCTTCTCTGCT
>NW_022107431.1:53039699-53046484 GCF_000313985.2 Echinops telfairi | reverse complement strand
CTTAGTTTCTGACTGAGAAGAGGTGTGCTGTGGACAAAATACTATATCCTTAATGTTTTCTGATCCTGATTTATAACAACCTATAAACTTCCCTAATAAGCTGCTCCCAATCGTGAGTATTGTCTGTTAGTTCTGTGTAGCCATTCAAATGGATTAGCAAAACCAGCAGAGTGGTAGAACACCATGAGAGGAACAATTGGTGTCAGAACAGGGGAAAGGAGTATGGAGGGTAGAGAGATGTCTAACCTCTTTCTTGTGACTGTTGGCTTTGGGCTGGGATGGAGTTAGCTTCTCCTCCATACTGAAGGAAGTAGATAGCAGATGTGGGTCCCACACCATTTACTCACAAACCAACTGCAATTGAGTCAATTTTGACTTATAGTGACTAGGACAGAGTCGAACTGCTCCTTAAGGTTTCTGAGGTTGTAAATCTTTATAGGATGAGAAATTCCATCTTTCTCCCTTAGATTACCTGTAAATTCAAAGGATGACCTTGTTATTAACAGCCCAATGCACCACCAGGCTTCTGTCAATTCATAGTGATGGATTCAGAAGCTGTTCAACTTTATGAGCACGGAGAGCCACATCTTCCTCCTAGGAGCTGAATCTTTTATCATGCAAAAATCCAATTTATTGAAATCCAGTGTTCTTTTTCTCTTTATGCTTAAACTCCATTCCTGAGACAGTGCTCCTGGTGGTATTCAGTATTCTCCTAACAATCCTGTTTCATCAAACTCCGAGTCTCCATCAGCAGACTTTATATGTTTGGAGGGTCAGGTGACTTTTTTTAATCTCTTAGAGATTCATGTGGTATTGGGTAGGATTCATTCTAGTACTGATCTCCTGTCAGTACTTTCAGGAGTTCTTTCATTTCCATTCTTGAAGAGAATACTAATGGATTTTTAATATTAAAATGTAGGATATTAGAATGTAGAAAATGAAAGAAATCAAATTGTGAATACCATAGATTACATAGCATTTCCTAAAATTCTGAAGCATGAATAGAGACCATGAATATAGCTCAGTGATGGAATTCTCATTTCATAGATTTAAGTGTAGAGGCTTTCAGTAACTTGGCTTTCTATGAAATAGTTTACCCAGTGGGGACAAGCTTGCCAGGTTGTGAATCAGCCCTTTTGATTACATTCATCTATAAAAAAGCTGCATATTGTGTCTTTGGAATAAATTAAAAAATGTAGCCAGCTTAAATAGACATTTTAAGGAATTGACCACTAAACTAGGTAGGACATAAAATCAATCTTCATTTCAGACCTTAATTAGGCAATGAAAGCTGCAATTTTGGAATCAGAGTCAAGAAATGGTATGGAAAGCCCATGATTTCTTTTAGCATTTTTGTGTGGATTTAAGTTCAGACAATCCTGACAAACTGGGACTCTCAGAGGTGAAACCAGATTGACTATTACTTTCTTTGAGACTTCCAATTTATTTGAAAATGAAGCCATGAATCAGCCAGAATATGAAGTGTTTGTTATGCTTTCAAGTATTTATATTAACTACTTAACATTCTTAACACAAGGAGCTATATAATTTTTCCATCCACATGATACTTAAATAATTTTTTAACTATAAACTTACCAAATAATTCATTATAAGGCAAGATGATTCCATAATATCTGAAGTTTTTGATGAAATATTTCCAAATGATCAATTTATCTACTCACTGTCTATAGAAAGGGGTTTAAGTAAGTTCATGCAATAATTCCAGTAGCTTAATCCCATTTTTCCATGGATTCTTTGAAGTCTCTGTGTATAATCAAAGATCCCTGGTAGCCCAACAGCTAGTCAGATCAAGCCACTGTCAGATCCCCTCTAGCCAGATGCAAGGGACTGGATCCACTTTATTATGAGACAGAGATTATTGTAATCTTGATTATGCTGAATTTGAATTTGAAACTTGATTAGTTGACCTTCCTCTTGACCCATCCTGAATTTGTTCTAGGTGCAAGTATTTCTTGCTTGTTACATGACAAAGATTTCTTCTCTGCTTTTAAAATATTGATGGTGGTTTTTCTTTCTCACTCATTATTTGTATTTTATCTCTATATTATTATTATATTCTTACTACTTAATTTTGTTTATTGTTTCTATAGTTTTTCCAGTTTGTGAAGCACAGAAGGAGTAGTTGCATAGAGATAATAACTGATGTAGGATCTATAGGGAATGAAGGGGTGAAGAGTTGGAGGTAGAGAGGGTGAGGGGACTTGAGGTGCAAACAATGTATGTGGGAGGGAGAAATAGAACTGATTGTGATTATACAACTTATTTTAAAAGTGATTTAACCATGAAAAAGAAAAACAAAATGTTCTGTATGATTTCAAATGTTTACAGTTTTTGAGTCCTGTTCAGAATATAGTTTATATTGATAAACATATATTTGCACACTTGAAAGTAATGTGTACTCTATATTTCTTGGGTATAATGTTCTCTAGTTTTATCAAGGTTGTTAGTAGTGTTGTAGAATCACCTACTCTTTGTTGGTTTTTATGTAGTAATTTGATTAAACCAATGACTGAGACAAGTGCTAAACCCGCAACTATGAGTGTGGGATTTCTACATCTCACTTAATTTTCCTAATTGTTATTTCATATTTTTTAATTATCTGCTATTAGAGACAAAGATATGTGATTGTTAAATACTACCAGTGCATTTGATCTTTTTGTTACTATGTCTCTGTTACTTGGTCTCTGTCAATCATTTTGTCTTGAAATCTGTTTTATCTGATATTAATGCTGCCACTTCAACATTAAAAGAACATTTCAAAATCCATCTTGATGAGTAATGCTGTCTGTCAACAATAGGATAATATCCACATACTTACAAAGAAGACAAATTAATATGAGTTTTATTTAAATTTACTTTCCAACCAGTAAAGCCAACGATAAAGAAATGGAAGAATTCTGCTGACTTCTTCAGTTTAAAATTGATCAACCACGGGGCATTAGAAAGCAAAAGCTGGAAACAACAAGGAGGGATCAATAGTTGGAAAGTATGGTCTTGATAGAAGTGAAATTGGAGATCACTGATAGAATTTTCAAGACCAATGGCTTCTTCATTGCAAATATATTTTTTCAACAACATAAATAGTGAGTACACACTAAGGCCTTACCAGATGGAATATATAGGAATCAAATTATTTATATCTATGAAAAGAAACAATGGAGAAACTCAACAATATCAGCCAAAACAAAGCTATTGACTATGTGAACCTTAAAAAACTACGGATAGCTTTGAGAAGAATGGGAATTCCAAAACATTTTACTGTGCTCATGCAGAACCTATACATGGACCAATAAGCAGTATTTCATTGTTTTGTGTTGTGTGAACAAAACCAGGGAATTCTGCATGGTTTAAAAGCAGTAAAGGGATGTGTCAGTGTTGTATCCTCTCACCTTACTTATTCAGCCAATATACAGCACAAATAAGCAGAGAAGGTGAATTATATGAAGAAGAATGCAGCATCAGTATTGGAGGAAGGCTTATTAACAACTTTCAATATATAGATTATACAACCTTGCTTGCTGAAAGCGAGGAGGACTGTAAGAATTTGCTGATGAAGATCAAGGATTGCACCCTTCAATATGGATTGCAACTCCATGCAAAGAAAACAAAATTCCTCACAACTGGACCAATAGGGAGCATCATAATAAGTAGAGAAAATATTGAAGTTGCTAAAAATTTTGTTTTGCTTTAATCCATGATCCATGCTCATGGAAGGAGCAGTCAAAAGATCAGACAACACTTTGCATTGGATAAATCTGCTGCATAAGACCTCTTTAATGTATTAAAAAGCAAGGATGTTAATTTCAGGACTAAGGTGAGCCTGATTTAAGCCATGGTATTTTCAGTTGCCTCATATGCATATAAAAGTTGGACAGGGAATAAGGAAGACCACAGATAAAGAATTGGTGCGTTAGAATTATGGTGCTGGCACAGGATATTAAAAATGCTGAGGAATGGCAGGCAGAATTCTCATCGAAAGCAAGACTTTGTGTCATACACATATTTGAGCATGTTATCAGGAGAAACCAGTCTTTGGAAAAGGACACCATGCGTGGTAAAGTTGAAGGGGTATCACAAGAGAGGGCGACTCTTGATGAGATTGCTTCAACAGTGGGCTCAACCATACTAATAATGGTGACCCATTTTAAACATAATAATAGGTGTTTCATTTTATATGCTTATGATTACTATGAATCCGATCCGATTCTATGGAACCTAACAACAACAACAAAGCAAAAACACTTCACCATGTCTATTTTTTTCTGTTTACTCTCTAGTGCAACCTGTGGGATACAACCCCTTTGGGAATAGAACAACCCTTTCACAGGGTCGCCTGATTCATAACAGTAGCAAAATGACAGTTATGAAGTAGCAATCAAAATAATTTTATGGTTAGGGGGACATCACAACATGAAGAACTGTATTAAAGGGTCGCGGAAGGTTGAGAACCACTGCTCTAGTGCCTTTAGGTAGTTGGTCTTTGTCTTAAGTTCACATTTTATAGCTTAAGCTTACTACATCCTTACTGGATATAGAAGTACTCTCATGAGATTTAACAATATTATCTTATTTAGTTTAATTTTAATTTAATTTTCTCATTTTTTATAAACTTTATTAAAACATACACACAAATGACTTTTTGCCTCGGCACACAAAAACAATGGCCAATGATGGCTAATGAAATATCTCAGAACCACAGGACCCTGGGTGGTGTAGTGGGGTACGCATTGGGATGCGAACCCCAAGGCCAGAATTTTGATCCCACTATGCACTCCTCCAGAGAAAGAGGAGCCTTTCTGCCCATATAAAGATTTACAGCCTCAGCATGCCACAGGGGTAGGTCTTCTCTATCCTATAGGTCATTATGGGTCAGCGTTGACTCAATGGCAGTACAATTTCCCGCCCCCTAAGTATAATCATGACCTATTTTTCTTTTCAAGAAGATATCTCAACACAAAAACTTGTCTGAATAATTATTTTAAACAAATGAAGAAAGAAATTGAATCTTTTATCTCTTTAATGTAACTGAGTGATCTGTTGATGGATTTGATTCACTAAGGTCTTTGCATTATGGGATGAGACAGTCAAGGTATTGTGGCACCTTGGTTGGGCTATCAGTGGCTTGGGGAAGTTAATAGGTTACCACAGTCAGGATCAGTAAGGACACTATCATTGGTCCAGATGTCAAGGCATGGGCACTACGAGGTTGAACAGAGAAGCAGAACTGAGACTCTGAAGCACAGCAATGGGCTGGCTTCCTAACCCATGAAGGCAGAGGTCCAGGGACCACATAGCTGAGAGGCTGAGGACTATAGAGAGACTTGCCTACTGGCTAAGGAGAGGTATTGCCACAGACCAATGACAGTATCCTTACTGAGTTGTGGTAACCTATTGACTTCCCTAACAATCCCCCTTTATCATTAGTATTTTCTGTGGGTTCTATGTGGCACTGCAATGAATTATTGAGCCCATCAGAGAAGTCGAGTGCTGTGGGAGGAATGGTTGGTCAGAATAAGATAAATAAGGATGGAAGGTGGAAGCATGTCTGACCTCTTCTTTATGACAATGGGGTGATTCTCCTCCCATGTATAGCAGATGAGTTCAGATATGTTCTCCATGCCATTTTCAACTGGTTTTGGCTTTTTTAGAGACCCCCCCTCCTCCAATGAAAAGAAAGAGAGAAAAGCAAAAATAAAAACAAACCAAATTCATTTCCATTGAGTCAATTCCTACTGATAACAGCCCTCTTGGACAGGGTTGCTCTGTGGGTTTCTGAGGCTATCAGTCTTTAGGGGAGCAGAGAGCCCCATCTTTCTCTCTCAAAGTGACTGGTGAGTTTGTGTTAGCAGCCCAACTGGAAACCACTCCGCCACCAGGGCTCCTTCTAGAGAAAACAGTCTATGGCCCAAGGTCAGCCGCAGTCAGTAAAGGAGATGAACAATGACTCTTTGCACTGCTTTATAGACCTCATAATAGAAGTTATAGTCACCATGTCAAAAGATATAACAGCCAGGAGTCAAAACTGCTTTTATAACGAAAACCACAAGCATTCACTGAAAAGTCATTTCACCCACTTCTGGCAAGATGATAACAATGTCCATTATATGGTTTTATCTCTCTTTTTAAGTAGTGTGGCATATGCATCATAGACAAGATTGCATTTTTAAGAACTTGTTGCTGTGAGAGCAGTTTGGTTCAATTAAGTGCCCTTCAGTATAATGGCACTCACTGTCTTTGCCTTCTGAAGTAGGTTTTATATCCCTTGCAATAATTTTACAGACATAATAAAAATGGTGTTAATAGCCTTTTCATCGTTTAAACTGTCTTCCTTTGATAATTTCATTATTTCTTCTGATAAATTCATCCTAGAAAGAGAATGGGGAATGGTAAGTGAATTGGAAAATGTTTTCATTAATATGAACATATACAACATCAATGTTTATTTTACTAGTAATTGCACTAAGGATATTTTTAAAAGAGTTAGTAAAAAGATACCAATATAATTTTTCTAGAAACTTAAACTAGCATTTTCTGCAATGTTAAACAAAAGTATGGATGGCGCATGCTTGTTTTCTTACCATATCTCTCTTATTTATGTTTGAAGTGTAGAAAATTCCCTAGGAAGCAAATAGGTCTTACATAACTAAAAGTCAAGCAAAAGATTTACAACTAACAAATGCAGAAAGTATAATTTAAAATAAATCAGTAGAAAACTCTTTAGGTTGCATAAAAATATCTACCACAATACTAGATAAGTGGGCATC
>NW_022107431.1:53036318-53038623 GCF_000313985.2 Echinops telfairi | reverse complement strand
CTCTTGCTTTGTGATGGTTGGACCAGGGTACAGCTGCCTTAGCCAGTTCCCTGCTTCAGCTGGCAAGGCTCACTTCTTGCAAAACATCCCTAAGGAGAAGCTGCATTGACCTACCCCATTGTAGCTCTGTGTGCTGCAGCAGCCATGTGGAGATCCCTACCAGCACTGAGTTGCTTACACAATCACTGATTTGGCTTTCCTCCTGAAGTTGGCATCATTGTGGGTATTTTGTGAGATGGAGGAGGACTTGTGGATTGGTTTCGGGCAAATGGGTTAATGTTGGACTTGTGGCTTTGGGCAGCACTGGGTTGGGATGTTTTCTTGATGTGCACTTACCCTTTATATAAAACTCTCTCATACATATGAGTTTCTGTGGATTTGTTTCTGTAATGTACCCAGAATAACACAAGAGGCATGCTGTTTTTTGCAAAAACTGGTGCAGTGAGATGGCTGCATGAGTAGAAGCATTGTCCTGGTGGCAAAACCAGCCCCTTGTCTGCCACAAATCAGGTAGTTTTTGTTGCACACTGTTATGCTATCTTTTTAGAACCTCTAAATCAGCAGTTCTCAATCTGTGAGTTGTTACCTCTTTGGGGGTCTAATGACCACCTGAAAATCCATATTTCAGATGGTCTTAGGAACCAAGACACCACTCCTCTATCCATCTCCAGGTGGGCCATGCACATGCAGATACTCCCACATAGGAGTGCCTGGCATGATGGCATCATTGTGCCAACCCTATCACATACACCCCATACAAACACAGGTGTATGTGACAGGGTTGGTACTATAATGTACTTATGCGGACCAGTCTCACATGTGTAGAGAGCAGCTACTGTGTAGAGAGCAGCAGCATTGGAGGTAAAACAACACTTCGTGAATTATAGTTACTAGGTTAATGTTGTGGAAGATGATCTTTGTTGTGCTCTTGTAAAGATTTCCCTGAGAATTTCTGATCTGGTGAGAAAAAAGCTATCTCAACCTTCACACTGACTTTGGGTTTTTATACATACTGTCACAAAATGTAGCAATGTAGTTTACTGTTGTTATATTAAGACTGTTACACCATGCTTCAAGACAAACTTTCATTTATTTGTAATTAGAAATAAATATTTCTAATATATAATTACATAAATATGTAATTACATATTGTTTTTGTGATTAATACTATGCTTTAATTATGTTCAATTTGTAACAATGAAAATACATCCTGCTTATCAGATATTTATATTAAGATTCATAACAGTAGCAAAATGACAGCTATGAATTAGCAATGAAAATAATTTTATGGTTGGGGGGGTCACCACAACATGAGAAACTGTATGAAAGGGTTGCGGCATTAGGAAGGTGGGGAACCACTGCTCTAAATATAAAGCTGGATTAGCAGTCTGACCTGGTGGAATGAACTCCAAACGCACCATGAGTCAACATTTTTGTTCACTCATGAAGTTGACAGAAGTCCAGAATAAGGTTTGTCATCAGGCAACATTTTACCTTTTTTGAAACAAAAAAACATTTGTGCTCTTGAGTTTTTCCCATAGCACTGTCCTTGTAAGCTGTGTTCAACAGTTTCTGTGACATTTTTCTAGAGCAGGAAACAAAATTTCGGAGCTGCACACTGTTCTATAAAATTGATGATCACAAAAAAATGAGGTTTGGGTAAAACTTCTTTTACAAAAAATTCACTGTGACCATAAGAACCTTCTTTGGAGAGGCCACTGAGTGCACTGACTCAGTGAGAGTTGCTTGATGCCTGCCTAGTGGGAAACGTACTATGAAAGCTCTGCCCAGTGGACCTTTATTCTGGGTGGTTTTTTTTGGGGGGTGGGGCGGGGGTACCTCCTTGTATAATACTGACCAGTTACAACAATGACAACAAGCCCTGCACAATCCTATTGTCCAACAACAGGGACATTGAGTGAATTAAGAAATGGAAAATGTATGAGACAACTATTAAAATTATGTTTCAAACAGCTTACAGTACTTATGAGGAAAATATATTTTATAATATAAAGCTCAAAAGCAGAAAATAAGATAATACATGCAGTCTGATCTCACCTCTGTAAAAAATGCACAGGAAACAAAACCCCTGAAAATCTATAATAACAATACTTTGCTCTAAAAACTATTGGAATTTGCTGATTTCTCAAGTGCTTATTTTATGCTAAAATTTTTACCTTGAATATATTTGATTTATAATTTCCATGCATATGCTCAAGTATAATAACAATTATGATAATGATCCAGGACCAGGCAGTGTTTCACTTAGGGTAAGAGCTGACTTGATGGCACCGAACAAGAAATA
>NW_022107431.1:53029575-53034890 GCF_000313985.2 Echinops telfairi | reverse complement strand
ACACCCCCTCATTCACAATTATATGATTTTTGTTCTTTGATGCCTGATACCTGATCCTATCGACACCTCATGATCACATAGGCTGGTGTGCTTCTTCCATGTGGGCTTTGTTGCTTCTTAGCTAGATGGCTGCTTGTTTACTTTCAAGCCTTTAAACCCCCAGATGCTATATCAAGAAAGAGTTTTCTATCAAATAGAAATTGTATATCAAGAATTTATCCCAGCCTAGTCCAGATCAAGTTCTTAAGTCTAATGATAGCCCATAAGTCCGATACTAGTCCATATATTTCTCTTCAGATTTACGCAGCCGCATGCAATGATGCAGAATGTAGAGAGATCACAGATTGGTAGGTGAAAAGTCTTGTGGACCCAGTAGCAGTGGAAACATCACAGGGCTGGTGCAGGTCTCCACCCCATGTCTCGCTTAGGTCTCAGCGTGGCTCTACACGTCTTGTCAACAAGTAGGTTAAGCAGAGTGAGAGTATGGCCCACCTCCCGAGAGAAAGAGAGGAAGTGCCCAGAATCCTCATGAAAAGGCCAAGTCCACAAGGAGGCAGCATCAGGTTGATTGACAGGCTAGATCCCACCCCTATACTTACCAAGTTGACATGAAATATGTAACTACCATATTCATATTCAGAGTTAATTTATTTTCTATGTATTCATTTATGGCTAATTTTCACTCCCCTTACTGTCTCAAGTTGACTAGAAAGTTACCAAATTTTGCAGTCAAAGGGTCTTCTGTCACCCATTGAATGGGCAGCTTCAAGAAAGAGCATGATCTTTTTGGGTCGTGCCTCTGAGGAGACATCTTTGACAAACTCTCATGTGCAAAAGCCTACGTGGCGGTCTCCAGGTCCAGACTGTTTCAGAAGGAAGAATGCCTCTGGCAGCCTTCTTGACATTATGAGTCTAGGTACGGAAGGATACACCAGTATACAGCGACAGCCAAGGGCGCCAACAGACCTGAGACATTCCTTTTCTTGTTTTTACTGTTAAACTTGAAGTTATGAATTTATTGAAATGATCCTTGTGGATTTTAGACATAGGTTTTTATTTGTTTTTGAGCATATGTAATCCCTGGACATATATAAAAAGGAAAAGAGCAGATAAATACTTTAGTTAAAATATTATATGAATCTTCCATCCATACAGAGCTTAACAATGTTGAGAGACTTTTGGACAGTCATTAATGCTTCAGGTTTTCCTTACTCTATCATCCCAAAGGATCAAGAGTCTTAGTGATATAATGTAATACTAACTTTTTAAAGTTGTGAGCTAGGCACACAGAAAAGAACACAGAGCACTGAAGTATAACCTAGTTAACAATGAGAAAGGGAATCCCTATGTCCAGAAATAGAATAGTATGAGAAACTTCAGATGTATGCTATCCTCACCCACTTAAAATAACTAAAATCCACTTTAATGAAACCACTTCTTTGTAGTTCTTTTCTTTATAAATTTGTCAACTTTTTTCCCATTTATAAACACAAAACTTTCTCTCTCTGTTTGCCAACAATTAAAATGAATTACAATTAAACTTTATTTCCATGTCTGATGACCACAAGTTGTAATGGACAAACTGCCCAGACTTGAGCTTATCATTCCATCCACTCATGTAGTTATGAACCACAACTACTTAGGGCAGTAGTCAACTGTAATCATTAAACGCCATTTCTAGAAGGTCACAAAGAAGGCTGCTTTGTGGGGCAATGGCCTAGACTGTTTTTGAGCAGGCCAGAGAGGCTCTACTGACTTACTATTTTCCCTACCGGGAAGTCACAGGTGCTGCCTGTCTACTGGCCCAGACCTTAGTGTGTCCAGATAATTTAAGAATTATATCTGGCACATATGGAATAATAAGCAATCCTCCTACTAAGTCCTATACAGCAGTTCACTTGCTCCTGTACACTGGAGTAGATTCTGAATTAGAGCAACCATACAGGACAGAGGAGAACTGCCCTGCAGGGTCTCCCAGGTTGTCATTTCCTGGGAGCAGATTGCCAGGTCTTCCTCCTGCGGACTAGCTGGTGACTTTCAAGTGCTGACCTTTCAGTTAGCCGAACACGTAGCCACTGTGCCACCAGAGCATAAAGAGATTAAATATATATTCATGAGACTTTGAGAACTTATTTGTTCAAACATTACAAAGCTAACAGATGATTGAGCTTGAGTTTATGCTCCGCCACAGGGGTGGCCACCAAAACATTTTTATGGGATATTGGCAAGTTATACTTGGCGAGCCGTTTTTTTAAATAAAAAATGCATTATTTTTACACTGTAATGGAATAAATAAAAGTTATTTGGGCTCATCTCTTGTGTTTTTTGAATCCTACTGTGATATGCAGAGGAAGGAGTATATGACCTGTTGAATGCAGTACTCAATTCCCAATGCTGCTCCCTTTCCTTACACTAGGGAAGTTCTGTCCTTTCAATGCAGTGGTAAAGTTTACCACTAGAGGGAGGAATCAGATCACAGAGAACAGCCACAAGCTGTGGTCAAGGACCTTTTTGCTATTTTATGCTGTTCACTGGCACCTGAAAAGAGCCCTGGTGGAGTGAATGGTAGTAACTTGGCTATTAACCAAACGCTAGAGATTTGAACCAACCCACAGGAGAAATGCTCTAACAATTGACTCTCATAAAGATTGCAGCCTATATAATCCTATGGGGCAGTTCCCCTCTAGGTCCGTTTGAGTCAGAATTCACTCAATAGCACACAGCAACATAAGTGTCTGGAAGTAGACTGGGCATGAAATTGAGAAACCCTTTAGGAACAAACAAACAGACAAACAGGCAGACATGTCAGAGCAGAAGTTTCAATCCCACTGAAAAGAAGAGGTAGATTGTGAGATTTAGAAGTGAGGAAGTCTAATCAATTCTGTATGGTCGTAGCTTTAGGCCAAGTAATTCTTTATTTTGGCTGGAACTGTATTGGGCATTGTTGACTATTTTACAGTATTCCTGGCTCTGCCCATTAGGTCCTAGGAACATCCTCCTCCTAGTGTTGATGAGCAAAAGCAAGTTGCCAAACGTCCCCTGGCAGACAAACTGCATGCTGATTGGGAACCAGGCTTCCAGAGATCTAGCTGAGGCCTCCTTTTGCTGGTGACTGGGAATCGGGGGCTCTTCTTGGTCTGGGGCTCTACAACTTAAGGTTAGGCCTAGAAGTGAGGAGACTGGTCCCAGTCCATAAACAAAGTTGTGGGCCATATTATAATACAAGACAAGGTGGACAAAGAGAAGTAAGAAGCAACTTGAAATGAACTGGATCATAAAGAGAACTGGAGATGATTTCAGGCAACATAAATCTCTTAGGTTCAAGAAGCAAGGCGTCCCTCAAAGGGAAACCTCTTATGAGATAGCTCCACAAAGAGAGTTGTTCAGCAAGTTGAGCTAATTCAAACAGGCCTTTCCCAAACCAACCCCTCTGTAATGTTCTGTCTCACTTGCTAGTACGTAGGCTAGCCTTAGTCGATCATGCTGGAAGCCGGGGTATCATTCTTTGCAGTGATTCCTTTTTAGAAGTGGAAAGGGTTACATATGAATTTTCTTATTAGAGACATTGACATGCTCCCATAAGGCATATCACTTTTGAAGATTGCACATTTCCAACAAGCTGGCACCAAATTCCTTCCTTGCATTCAGGCTGACAACAGCAACCAAAAGGTAAGGACGAAATGAATATTATATAATCCAGAAAAATGATTATTCATGAATGCTATCTACAAGGTCTTATACTGCCCAGTTGTTTTTTTGGAAAAAGCCCTATCCAGGTGTTCTGGGTCCTGACACCAGTAGGTCAGTAGTTGGTGTTCCTGGTGGGCTCAGAGTCACTGTTTTGTATGACTGGAGCTCAGCCTGAGCTACCCTCTCACCTATCTGTGCCATATGGCAGATAGGAGAGTGTGTGGATTCATCCTAGTCAGTGATATCTAAAAAGTAGCTTATAATGCTGCACTAATGTTGGATGTTGGTAGACTATCACTTTCAAGCATATTTCATTTGAATAGGAAGTGTATATTTACCACATTGGGGCAAAGTAAGCAAGATTCAATATATGTTATTAATGGACACTTTGGACAAGTGACTAAGTAAATTAAAAAAAAAAAATACAAGGAGCCCTGGTCGCATCGTGGGATATGAGTTCTGCTGCTAACTGCGGAGCCAGCAGTTCAAAACCACCAGCCACTCTGAGGGAGAAGGAAGAGGGTTTCTTGTAAAGGGTCTTGGAAACCCACAAGGTTACTGCGAGTCAGAACTGACTTGATGGCAGTGAGATTCTAAACAAATGCACAGACACATTGAGAGCTTATAATACTTTAGTATTAACATTCTCCCTCCAGAATGAACACACTTCCATTTTTCAAGCATTTGCTTCTGCCCAGCTTCCCTTTATCATGGGGAGCACCCTTCCTCCAGAGGGCCTGAATGTTATATAACCACAGCTCATAGCTGCCTCTTTCCTTTTCCAGATAATTGGTCACTGCAAATGGCAGCCAGGAACCACCACCTTTCCTACTCAGGAGGTTCCACCTGCTCCCCAACCTTGGCCAATGACTAACTGACATGGAGGTCAAAAAGTCTTACAGTGCGGCAAACCTGTGGTGTCATTTATGTTTCAGAACTTCTCCATGGGCTCACACTAAAGCTAAGGTGCAGTTGACTGCAGTTTTGTGGAGCTTTCTTCTTCTCTACACTATGTATCTTTTGTTACTCTCCTTCTCTTAAGAACACTTCCCTAATAATCACTGAAACAAGAGTCTCCATCTCTGGATCTGCCTCCAGGGAACCAGGCCTAAGAAAAGAATAGATTTTATACTTACAACACTGTAAGTATAATGTAAGTAAATTATAAGTATGTAATCGGACCAAGGCCACAGGTCCACCCACATTGATGTCTTTCCCCAAAGCACCCCCAGTACAACACAGTTTCCAAGTGACCTGGAGTCACTGCCCTCCTTGTCTGAAACTTCCTCTTAGGCTAGTGATATCAGTGTAGACCTGTGTGTGAAACCAGGAAGAGACTTTCGAAATCATACAGCTTGACATCTTATTTTACAGATGAATTGTCTGAGTCTCCAAGATATGATGTTTTGAGGTGATATAGGTGATGAGTGGAAGGGTTGGGTTAGAATCAGATTTCTAATATTCCAATATTGAAATATTTAAATTTCCAATATTTAAATGCTTTCTCCATACCTCTCTGCTTCTTGTTACTAACTGCATGAACATATACATGAGGAACTCTTGTCTATTGGGTGTTATGTAGGTTATATGAAATAAATGCCTCAGGCTCTTTTCATACCTGAAGT
>NW_022107431.1:53012976-53015473 GCF_000313985.2 Echinops telfairi | reverse complement strand
TAAGTGGAGAGCAAATATTTTGAGAATGATGAGGGCAACAGATGTACATATGTGCTTGACACAATGGATGGATGTATGGATTGTGATAAGAGTTGTAGAAGCCCCCAGTAAAATGGTTTTTTTAAAAAAGAGATCAAATGACACATTGCAGTAGTAAATTTGGGTAAGTGATACATTGCATTGGGTGAAAAATGTATTTGAATTGTGGGGCTGACAAAGAATTTTGAAAGTACCTCGGACAAACTGCAGAAAGGACAAACAAGTCTATCTTAGAAGAAGTGTACGGTCAGACTGCTCCTTAAGGCAAGGATGGCGATACTTTGTCTTACATACTTTGGACTTTTTGTCAGAGAAACCAGTCGATGAAGAAGATGGATTGACACAGTGGCTGCAACTATGGGGACAAACATAAGAACAATTGAAGGAATGGCATAGGACTGGGTAGTGTTTCTTTCTGTTGTACATAGGGTCACTAAGAGTTGGAACTGACTTTGATAGCCTCTACTGACATCAATTGCTGTTACGAAATAGTTCTATGTCATTAAATCTGTTGGCCAGAAGTAAGCAGATTGCCTTTCAAAGTAGAACTGTGCTCTGCAGGATTCTCGATGGAGGATTTTTAAGAAGTAGATCATCCGATATTTGATGGACTTTTATCTCTAGCATTTATTTTAGCTACCAGGTACATTAAATATTTTGCTGGAAGGACACATGATGTGTTATGGAATCGATAGGGCCAGAACGCTCTTTAGAGTAAGGATGGTGAGATTTTGTCTTCCATGCTGTAGACATACTGTCAGGAGAGACTAGTCTCTGAAGAAGGATGTCATTCTTCTCCAGGAACAGTGACGAAAAGGAAGGCCCTCAAGCACAGGGATTGACGTAGTGGCTGCGGCAATGGTCTGAGCTCAGGACCAATTGTGATGATGGTGCAGGGCCAGGCAGTCTTCCATTCTGTTGTGCATGGGGTGGCTCTGGATCAGAAGCGACTTGATGGCACCTAAAAAGCCCAACAACAAACAACACCTGTAGATGAGCCCCGCTGGTCCAGTGGGTTAGTTATACTTTGACCATAAGATGAGAGGATCAAATGCACATCACTCCAAGGGGAAAGATAAGGCTGTCTGCTCCTGTAAAGACAATCTCAGGAGACCAGAGGGAAGTTCTATCCTGTCATAAAGGGCCACTCTGACTGGGCACAGACTCAGTGGCAATGAGTTTGGAGTTTGGGTTTATATGTGTGTGTGCATATTACTGGCCTGTTACTCTAGAGAAACTTAAGATAGCTATCTTTCTATTTCCAGAAGTATGTCAAAAATCTATATGAACATGCTTGCTGAAAATGTTCTCTTGTCAGTGGATATAGTCCCCATTTTATTTTCACCAGAATTTTATGGTCATTAAAAAGTATAAACCGGGGAAGTGGTCTGTACCAATAATATTAATATTGTCCAAGTGGAGTTCTGGCTTGGACTTTTCTCCTTCGTTCATTCCACTCAGAGAGAAAGAGGAGGCTTTCTGTTCCCAGAAAGAGTTGGCCTCAGAAAGCCAAAGGAGGCATTTCTCCTCGATTCTGTACGGCCACTATAGGTCAGAACCAACTATGGCAGTGAGTTTGGGAATTTTATTTTGTTTTGTTTTACATTCAATTCCTGCCAAAGATAGCTGGTAAGAGTATTCCAGGGACCTTGGGTTTCTCCTTGGAGTGTTTTCAAAGGTAACTTAATGTAAAATAATGTTTATTTAGCTATCGGTAATGATAAACATCAGACACTTTATCATGGGCCAAATAAAGAGCTGTATTATTGACTAGAAGCTGGAATGAGGAAAGAAAGGTAGTGGTGACCAGAGAACCAAAATGTAGTAATAAAAGCCCATGCTGAGATAGCAACTTATCTGTACTTGATTAAGAGGGTCTGCTCTCTAGGAAGGCCAAACAAAAAATCAAACTCACTGCCAGCAAGTCAATTCTGACTCCTAGTGATCCTACAAGACAAGACAAAACTGCTCCTAAGAGTTTCCAAGACAGTAACTGTGTCTGGGAGTGGAAAGCCTCATTTGCCTCCTGAGGAGTGACTGGTGAATTTGAGTGGCTGACCTTGTGGTTAACAGCCTAAAGCATAACCCACTAGGTCAGTGGTTCTCAGCCTTCCTAATGCCGTGACCCTTTCATACAGTTCCTCATGTTGTGGTGACCCCCAACCATAAAATTATTTTTGTTGCTATTTCATAACTGTAATTTTGCTACTATTATGAATCATAATGTAAATATCTGATATGCAGGATGTATTTTCTTTTTTATAAATCATTTTATTGGAGGTTCAAACAACACTTATCACAATCCATACATACATCCACTGTGTCAAGCACATTTGTACATTTGTTGCCATCATCATTCTTAAAACATTTTCTTTCTACTTGAGCCCTTGGTATCAGCTCCTCATTTATTCCCCTCCCTCCCCACCACCCATTCCTCAAGAACCCTTGATAATTTACA
>NW_022107431.1:53009330-53011358 GCF_000313985.2 Echinops telfairi | reverse complement strand
CCTCTCCCTGAGCTGTAGCTTCAGTGCTGCCCTCTGATGTAAATTCTTCTGAGGGGAGGGGTGGCTGTCCATGTAGTTGGGATTGTGGCCAGCCCCTCAGACCTCGCTATTGGTTCCCTGCTTCATGCTAGTATGTTGCATTCACATCTTGGAGCACTGGGTTGAAGTCTGGTCCCTCTTTCACAGGATGTATTTTCATTATTAGAAATTGAACATAATTAAAGCATAGTGATTAATCACAAAAACAATATGTAATTATATATTGTGAAATATTTATTTCTAATTACAAGTAAATTATATTTTGTCTTGAAGCATGGTGTAGCATGGGTAACAGTCTTCAAGCCAGATACTCTTATGTGGGAATATCTGCATGTGGGCGGACCCGCCTGGAGATAGGTAGAGGTGCATTATCTTGGTTCTAAAGAACAACGGAAATAATGTGTTTTCTGATGGTCTTAGGCAACCCCTGTGAAAGGTTCATTTGACCCCCCAAGGGGTCATGACAAACAGGTTGAGAACTGCTGCACTAGGTCATCAGGTATCCTTTTACTAAAGTCCAAGGTCTTTGAAATTGTTATTCTATTTTCAAGTTTGACAATGGTAAAGACAACTTCAACTCTCTGTCCTTCAGTTTTCCCACGGATACAATCTGTGCCTAAGCTTCTGTGTTGTAAGGTTGTAAAGTGACTGCACTACAGCATACATAGGAAAAAGAAAAAAAAGGGGGGGGGTTATGTAATTTTTTTTCTCAATTTGGTTTGAAGGGGTAGAATTCAACAATTTATCTTGACAGGTAATTACTTACCTGGTATGATTCAAGTTTTTCAGGATTCTGTCTTCCATCTGGATTCCTCCCAAGATGGCAATTGTTTTAAGAGGGTGAGGTTATTTTTTATACTTGGTCAGTTTTCATTCTTGGGAATCTTTGAGGATATATTTATCTTCTCATCAGAGTTGTGAAATATCAAGTAACCAACCTTGATTGCATCTCTTTTCAACATCTGTTCACAGTGTTGATCCTTTGAATCTAGAACATTTCTTCTTGGATTTACTGGTGATGATCTCTTCTGTACATTCCTCTTTCTCTGGTACTCCTGTGTTTTCTGATATTGGGTTCCCTGGACTTGGCCTCCATTTTTTATTGGCTTGTTTATTTTAATATTTTCTATATCTTCTCTCTCTCTTTCTATGAAGATGGCATCAACATTATTTTCCAGGTCTTAGGATGTTTCAGGTATGTTATTATATTTTTAATCTTCAAGAGCTCTTTGTGCTATCTGAATATTTCTTTATCATAGATTCTTGTCTTGTTTTGTGAGTGACTGCAATGTTGTTTTCTTCTCTTTTTTTCTCCCAAAGGAAATAGGTAATAGTATTTGGGAAGAGGAAATATCTTTTCACTGCTTAATTTAAGTTACACTTTTTATACTTATTTGCTTTGAGGGCTTTTCTATTAGATTATTTCCTCACATGCCTGGTTAGAAGAATTAAAAAGAGAGGGGAATTGAATGGCTGATTTTATTACTTTAGTATCTGAACACAAGAACGGGACACATGAGCTATCAGTTAGTCTAAAAGCAGGGAACAAATACTTCATAGGTGTTATGGATTAAGGAATTATAGGAATTATAATTATTGTAGGAATAGACCTCCAGAAATTATGGGAGGAGCTAGAAAAGCAAAGGAATAGAAGGGATATTGGTGGAGCCGAGGAAAAGTCACTAGCCGCCACTCTGATATGTTGAGCACGTGCCAATTCCCCGAGTGTCGCTGTGTGTTACTCAATGCTGCAGCCGCTGTGTTATTCTTTAAAATCTTCCTGTTTTTTTTAAAAAATTATTTTATTGGGAGCTCATACAATTCCTATCACAATCCATACATGCATCCAATGTGTCAAGCCCTTATGTACATTTGTTGCCCTCATCATTCTCAAAATATTTGTCTTCCACTTTAGCCCTTAATATCAGCTGCTCATTTTCCCCCTCCCTCCCCCTCCCTCATGAACCCTTCATAATTCATAAATTATTA
>NW_022107431.1:53001858-53008029 GCF_000313985.2 Echinops telfairi | reverse complement strand
GACACTTTTCTGCATGGTGCAGGGCTGAGCAGTGTTCCCTTCTGTGTGCATAGTTTCCTTATGAGTCAGAAACAACTCAAGAGTATCTAACAAGAACAGTCACAAAACAGCTAGCTCATTTTAGTTTAGTCCCTGGTCCCATAGTGGGCTATATGTTGGGCTGCTAAGCACAAGATAGCAGTTTGAAATCAACTGCTGGTCAATGGGAGAAAAATGAGAGTAGGAATCAACTTGATAGCAGTGAATTGAGTTGTTTTAGTTCTAATTTTTTTGGCTTTCAGTCATCTAACATTTTTTCATACTTGTAATATTGTTTTATAACATTTTAATTTTATCATTTTATATAGATTATTTAACTAATTTGAAAATGTTCAGTATTTTGGAAATTAATTTACAACTTGGTTTTATAATTATGTTAATCTTTTCACTTAAGAAGTCCCCAGAGATCTTAACAGCGTTTTCTTAAGCAGCCACCTAAGTGAGGTGTCAGCTACGTCCACATGGAAGAAGTATGTCAACCTGTGTGATCCAAGGCTAAATAATAAAAGCCAATACCAGAGGAAGAAATGACATTAGAGTTTAAAGTTGGAGGACCCTGTGTGCAGAACGCATGTGGATTAGTCTCCGGTGAATATCCTCTGACCATTGACTAGGGGTGTGAATGACTGCTGTTAGAGTGCATTGGAAAGTGGAAAATGCAAATATAGTTAGGTTAAAACTTGACACCTTATCATTCTCCCTTTTGACTCATTTAAAATATGTTCTAGTGTTTAATATCTTTTGCTTTCTTTTCAATGGAGGTTTTCCTTTGTTTTATTTAATTGTTGTTTTCTGTATATGAAACCCAGGATAGGTAAATTTTGAAGACAGTAAATGGATTAATAATTTCTTAGGGTTATCGCTAGGAGGTTGGGTTGCCATTAATAATGAGAATAATGAGTACATGAAAGAAGAAAATGTTCGAAAATGGGGTGTGGTGGTGATTACACAACTCTTTTAATATTTTAAACCATCAAATTATATGGTATATGAATCATATGTCAAGAAAACTGTTTATAATAAATTAGTGCCAAAAGAAGTCAGCTGCATGACCACTTACATTTATTTTCCCTTTCGAAATATATAGTAGGTAACAATTTATATATTTTGGCTAAATTCTGAGCATATGAGGAGGAAGATACTTGAAATAGGGAGATTTTAGAGGGAATTTTTTTTTTTTAAATCAGAAGGCTCTTGGTTATTAAATTAAATCAAGATATTCCACTGAAAAGCAGAAAACATTCTAAAATGGGAGATTCTAAATAGAAAAAAAGAGAAGAATATGATGACTACAATGGGGATGTTGGAGTATTGCATCCTAATTTAACTTTATTTATTGCATAAGGGAAAATAAGAAGCCAGTTTCAACACTGAGAACATTTTAATGGTTTACTGTCTAAATAGATGATAAAACTTGGACCTGGCTAAGTTTTATGAAAATATCCACATAAAGACTTTAGAAAACTGGCAATAATACCTAATATTTTTCCAAATTTAAGATTTTGTTCTAGCATTCTACATATCTTATCTCATATGAGTCTAGGAGTTACCAAGAACCTGCCACAACTTATTATTACTTTTAAATTAAATCACACAGGAGCCATAATCTTGATCACCGATTCTGCGACTGTGGTTATTCTGAGTGAAACAAAAAGTCAACCACATACAGAACAGACATAGGGAGCCCAGCAGGCTGTGAGATGTTCACTCATTCATCCCATTGTGAACATCACACAGAGTGTAGGGCGTTGCTACAACAGGTGATATCGTTTTGGAAATAAACTCTGGATTTGAGATTTGTAGGCTGTAGGTTTTGTGTATGAAGAAGCTACACATAGAACAAGAGGCAGTCACTTGAGCAGACTGTGTGGCTCGTTCTGTAGTTAGTCTCGGGAACCCATTGCGGCAATTCTACCCCATCCTGTTTAGTGGTTATGAGTCAGAATTGACTTGGTGGCTGTGAGAATTGTGGCTTAAAAGAAGGACAGGTGTACCCTAGGGTTATATCCCGTGAACATACTTATCCCATCTGTATGCTGAGCAAGTAACTCAAGCAGAGCGAGTCTATGAAGAAGCCTGGGACATCAGGTTGGGAAGAGGTCTCCTTAACAACCTGAGATATGACACAGCCTTCCTTGCTGAAATCCAAGCGAATTTGAAGTATTTACTGATGAAGATTTATGACTACAGACTTCAATATAGATAGCATCTCAACATATAGAAAACAAAAATCCCCATACCTGTATCAATAAGCAACACTATGATACATGGAGAAAAAGTCGAAGTTGTCAAGGAATTCATTTTGCTTGGATCCACAATCGATGCCCATGAAATCAGTAGTCAAGAAATCAAAGGATGTATTTCTTTGGGCAAATCTGCAAAAGAGCTCCTCAAAGTGGTAAAAGCAAAAGTATCATTTTGAAGACTAAAGGGGCACCTGAACTAAGCCACGGTACTTTTCAATGGCCTCATATGGGAGTGAAAGCTGCACAATGTATAAGAAAGACAGAAATTTGATATCTTTGGATTATAGTGCTGGCAAAGAAAATTTCAGTATTAAGGACTGACAGAAGAACAAACAAATCTGCATTGGGAGAAGTACAGCCAGAATGCTCCTGGAGGCAAGGTTGGCTGGTGAAATTTTGTCTCACTTACTTTGGACATGTTATTAGGAGGTACCTATCTCTAGAGAGGGCCCACCTGATCAGTAGAGGGTCAGTGGAAAGAGACACCAGGAAGCTCTGAATGAGGTGAATGACAGTGACGGCAACAAAGGTCCCAACACACTAGTTAATGTGCAGTTATTGGGCAGTGTTTCATTCTGTAGTACTGACCCCATGGCATTGAGAAGCTAGTCACAGATTTATTGCAATTTGAAAAGAGATGACCTAAAAACCAAAACAAAACAGGGATATCTCAGGGACTCAATCTTTTTTATTTAATTTCCATTAGATTTTATTTTTTTTTGTGTTCTATGAAAAGTTTTTCTTTTTTTTTAAAACAGTGTTATTGGCACATCATTTACATATCATACAATTCAATAGTTCAGTCATTCAATTATATCATGGAGAATTGCACAATCATTACCACATCAGTGGTGCAATCACAATCAGTTCTTTTTTTGGTTTTGTTTTGTTTTTCTTTAATCATTTTATTAGGGGCTCATACAACTCTTATCACAATCCATACATACATCCATTGTGTAAAGCACATTTGTACATTCATTGCCCTCATCATTCTGAAAACATTTGCTCTCCACTTACGCCCCCGTCATCAGGTCCTCCTTTTTTTCCCTCTCTCCCCCTCCCCCCTCCCTCGTGAGCCCTTGATAATTTATAAATTATTATTTTGTCATATCTTGCCCTGTCCCATGCCTCCCTTCACCCACTTTTCTGCTGTCCGTCCCCCAGGGAGGAGGTCACATATACTTTCTTGTAATCGGTTCCCTCTTTCCAACCCACTCTCCCTCTACCCTCCCAGTATCATCACTCACCCCACTGGTCGAAGGGATCCTCCGCCCTGGATTCCCTGTGTTTCCAGTTCCTATGTGTACCAGTGTACATCCTCTGGGACTCAATCTTAAAGCGATTATGGACAATTGAGTTATATCTGAACTAGACAATAAGGGATTCACTAGTGAAGTGGCCGTTGGGATATTTGTGGAGCTTGGTTGTGGCTGTCCTGTCCAGGAAGAGACAGATCTTGTGTATTAGTTTCATAACAAATTAGCGTATACAGGGTGGCCTAAAACAGTAACATTATTTTCTCATCGCTCTAGAGCTTAGGAATTAGAAAGTGAGTTATTATTAGAGCTTTGCTCTCTCTGAAGGACGGAAGAAAAAAAAAACCGGAAACGAAACTAAACAAAGGTCACTGCCATCAAATAGATAGATTTCAACTCATAGTGATCCTGAAGGGCTGAGTAGAACTCTCCACGTGCCTTTCCAAGGCTGACTTTTCAGACGCCATGGAGAGGATTCTGTCTGATAGCGGACAGGGTGGAACTTCCCCTGTGGGTTTCAGAGACTGCCCCTCTTCACTGGGGTAGAAAGCCATGTCTTGCTCCCACCAGAGTGGCTGTATGAAAAGAGAAAGCTTCATTAGTCCCTGGATAGTGGCTGGTGGGTTCCAACTGCTTACCTTAGCCGCACCAAAATCAATCTACTTTTCCACCAAAGCGCCTCTATTCTCGGAAGGCAGTTGGGAAGAAGCCTGTCTTGCATCTTCCAACTACTGGTGGTTTCTGGGAATTGGTAACATTCTTCAACTTGTCCCAATAGCACTCAAACCTCTTTACCTGTCTTCATATGATCTTCTCTCTCTTGTTTTTATGTCCTCTCATCTCCTTTTAAGAGCAAGTAATTTAGGGACCACACTAAAACTAGAATGATTTCATCACGAGATCCATTGGCAATTACATCTGCAAAGATGCGATTTCCAAACAATGTTACATTTGGAGGTTCCTAACTATTAAAGCCATAAAGGAGCCCTGGGGTGCTAACCCAAAGCCAGCAGTTTAAAACTGCTGTGGGGGGGAAGGGGACTATCTGTTTCTATAAGGATTTACAGCCTCAGACCCTACGAGTTGCTGAGAGTCGGAATCAACTCTGACTCGCAATCAACTCTATTCCAGGTGATTTTGTATTTTATTTAATTTATTTATTTTTAAACCATGGTGTTGTTAAAATGTGGGTGCTAAAAGATTAACGTTAGCTTCTTTGATCCAAAAGGAAAACAGTAAGGCAGGATTTAATTCTTCCATGGGAACTTCCCAGACTATTTTCAGTTTCACGTCTTTTATCTTTCTTTCATCCTCTTCCTTCTCTTCGTTTTCTTTTCCGACTCCAACACATAACTCTGAGGCGATTTTCCAGACCGCTCACGTGAACTTTCCTCCCTCCCTCCCACCGGAAATCCCTCAGGTGAGCTTCCCTGCCACCGCAGAAGCCGCGTCCGCAGGCTGAAGTCCCGCCCCGAGGTCCTCCCCGCCAGAGCCTCCCCTTGTCTTTTGGCTTTTCCCGGTCAGGCTTGTGTTCTCTCGGTACCAGAGGCTGACGAGCACAGGGACTGAACGCAGGGCCGCGCAGACCCGCTTGTTACAGTCTAGCGCGATGCGCCGGCGCCCGAAGCCACGCCCCCAAGAGCTCGCCGCGTCTCCCTGGAAACGGCGCTGCGCGTAAGCCCGGGCTGGGAAGGGCGCGCTTGCGCAGTGCTCGGCGTGTGCTCGGATGCAGGGCAAAGGCCGTGGCCGTTGGGTTCCGGCAGACCATGGCCCACTTCTCCCCCGACGACGAGGTGATGCTGCAGGAGATGCTGAGGCAATTGTTCCAGAGCGTGAAGGAGAAAATCACGGGTGCTCCTTCTCTGGAGTGCGCCGAGGAGATCCTGCTACATCTGGAGGAAACCGATGAAAATTTCCACAAGTAAAATTACTTTTAATGTCCTAAGCAAACAAACCGGGTGTCCAGGAAAGATCAAATGTAGTTAAAGAACATTCGTTTGATTATGGTTGTTAAACTAGTGCCCAAGCTAGAGATCCTTTTTTGTTGTTCCATTTATAGACCCAAATGTCGAACTGATCTCTGTTTTTCCTGTCTGTACTTCCTTTCCAACACTTCTGCCCTGTTTTTACTGCCACTATAAAGAAACCCTGATTCTTCATGTCTTCCCTGGGCAATATTGTAATTTAAATGATAAATTATTTACAATCTTTTAAGAATATTTCTATTGCTTCAAGGGATTCTTGATAGTTTACCTACAAGCAATGATTTCCCGAGCTCCCTTGTTCTTTGGGGCTTATTTGGGCAGCAGCAAGGATCCACTCTGAGAACTGACTGCAAGGGCGACTGAAGGGAAAAGGGTATCAATGTCCTTAGAAGTAGCTTCGCACCTGGTTGTTGTTAGGTGCTATCAGTCGGTTTCAGCTCATCTCGACCCTATTACAACGGACCAAACTCCGCCAGTGCAGCAACATTCTCACAGCTGTTCTTTCGGTTGGAGTTCTGCGTTGCAGCCCCTGTGTCCAGCCCCTGGCTCCTCTAAAGAGGCAAGCCCAGGCCCAAAGTCTGTAACCTGTGCCAGGAAGATTGGAGCCCTCCCAGAGGCACAGACTGCCCTGCTGCTGGGAGCATT
>NW_022107431.1:52987742-53001427 GCF_000313985.2 Echinops telfairi | reverse complement strand
ATTTTTTAAATCATTTTATTAGGGGCTCATACAACTCTTATCACAATCCATACATACATCAATTGTGTAAAGCGCATTTGTACATTCATTGTCCTTATTTTTGTCTTATTAAATTCTTGACTAATAGCTGTTATTTAATGATAATATTCTTCACTTTAGAGAATTAGAGACCAGCTTTTATTGGTTTACTGTTGATTTATTACTTAAATAGTGGAAACTAGCAAAAATTTTACCTATTTCCAGTGTGAGTTTGGTTAACAATGTTTTATAAACTCATGCAATTGATGGTCTACATCACAAATACTTATATCAAGTATTAAGTTTGAGATTTCATTTTGGGTTTTATTTCATAAGTAATTGCTAAAGTGATTTTTAAATTACTGAGTAAGTTTTGGTAGGTTTGTATTCTAGGAATTTTTCCATTGAATCTAAATTTTCAGATGGATTTGTATTAAATTTCTTATTAATATGGCATTAGTTTTTAAAATATCTGAATGCCATCAGTTATGTCTTCCTTTCAATTGAAATATACCTTCCCTCTTTTGTTCATAATCTATCATCATGTCACAGATTTATTACATTTATTAGGCTTTTCAAACAATCAGCTCTTGGCTTCATTCTATCATGCATTATGTATTTAAGGATCCCTGGTGGTGGGTAAGCAAGGTTGGTGGTTCAAACCCACTAGCTGCTCATGGAGAAAAAGATGAGGCTGCTTCATCAGAAGATTTACAGCCTTGGAAACCCTGTGATGGGTTGATATGAGTTGGAATTGACTTGATGGCAATGGGTTTGGGTTATTATTTTTGTTCATAATTATTTTTCTTACTTTAAGAAAACAACTTTTTATGATGAATGCTTGGTTTATTACTTTTCAGAATTTTTTCTTTTTAATATAAGCGTTTAAAACTGTATATTTCCTTATAAGTATTGTTTTAGCTGTATTAATTTCAAATTTTACTTTTCAAGTTATATTTGGATTATTATAGTTACTCTCAGTAGTTTAATAATTCTGTAATAATGTAATATACTCTTCTTCATCAGTTCATTAGGTAGATTAATTCTTGCTAATTAAAGTACAGTTATTATTTATTGTTTACTGAAGAGATTTTTTTCTTTTTTTTAAATCATTTTATTGGGGCTCATACCACTCTGATCACAATCCATACATACATCCATTGTGTCAAGCACATTTGTACACTTGTTGCAATCATCATTCTCAAAACATTTGCTTTCTGCTCAAGCGCTTGGTATCAGCTCTTATTTTTTGCCCTCCCTCCCTGTCCCTCTTCCCTCATGAACCCTTGATAATTTATAAATTATTATTATTTTGTCATATTTTACACCATCCAACTTCTCCCCTCATCCATTTTTCTGTTGCCCATCCCCCAGGGAGGAGGTTATATGTAGATCCTTGTAATCGGTTCCCCCTTTCTACCTTACCTTCCCTCCACCCTCCAGGTATCGCCACTCTCACCACTGGTCCTGAAGGGATCATCTGTCCTGGATTCCCTGTGTTTCCAGTTCCTATCTGTACCAATGTACATCCTCTGGTCTAGCCAGATTTGTAAGGTAGAATTGGGATCATGATAGTGGGGTTGGGGGAAGCATTTAGGAACTAGACTCACAGGCGTCCTCAAACTACAGCCCGTGGGCCATGTGGCCCGCTGAGGACATTTATCTGGCGTGCCGGGTGTTTTTGCTCCATTTTGCTTTTTGCCTCAAAATAAGATATGTGCAGTGTGCATAGGAATTTGTTCATAGTTTTTTTAAAAACTATAGTCTTGTCCTTCAACGGGTCTGAAGGACAGTGAACGGGCCCATGTTTAAAAAGTTTGAGGACCCCTGATAGAGGAAAGTTGTATGTTTCATTGTTGCTACACTGTACCTTGACTGGCTCATCTCCTCCCCACAACCTTTCTGTAAGGGGATGTCCAGTTGCCTATAGATGGGCTTTGGGTCCCTACTCTGCACACCCCCTCATTCACAATGATTTGATTTTTTGTTCTTTGATGCCTGATACCTGAGCCCTTCGACACCTCGTGATCAAACAGCCTGGTGTGCTTCTTGCCTGTGGGCTTTGTTGCTTCTGAGCTAGATGGCTGCTTGTTTACCTTCAAGCCTTTAAGACCCCAGACGCTGTATCTTTTGATAGACAGGCACCATCAGCTTTCTTCACCTCTGAAGAGATTTTCTAGGGAGCTCTGGTGGCATAGTGGGTTTGCTAATTGCTAACCACAAGGTCAGTGATTCAAGTCCACCAGCGGCTCCCTGGGAGAAAGATGAGGCTTTCTGCTCCCATAAAGATGTACAGCTTAGAAACCCACATGGGCAATTCTATTTTGTCTTACATTGTCACTGTGACTAGTAGTCAACTCAGTGGCAATACGTTTGAGTTGAAAGAGATTTAGTAGAGAGATTGTGAGGATGGTGGCATAGGACTAGCAGTGTTTTGTACAGCTATTCATAAGTCTCTGTGAGTGGACTCCATGAAATGGCCTCTGGTAGCAACAATAACAAAGAGATTGCAGGAGCCCTGGTGGCTGGAATGTTAAGCACTCTGCTAAGCTAAAGGTTGACAAAACCCACCAGCGCTGTGGGAAAATAGACCTGCTTCCTTAAAAAGATGGTAGCCTAATACATCCTATAGGAAAGACTGGAAACCCTATAGAGGCAGTTCTAGACTTACCTATAGGGTTTCTATGAAGTGGACTGGACTTGAAGGCACACAAAAACATTCACTTGTAGCATGCCAAAAAATTCAGTTAGACTCAAAGTGTAGTGTGTACTTGTAAAAGTACAGTGAGTGAATTCTTAATATGCTAGCTGCACTAGCCTGATAGCTGTTTTAGGAGGTCCCAAACCTGAATAGCCAAAACCAATACTATAGAGTGGATTCTAACTCATTCATTGGGCACCTTCAAGGCAAGAGGAGTCGAACTCTTTATAGGAGTAGAAAGCCTCATCTTTCTCCCACAGAGCAGTGATGGTTTCAAACTGCTGATCTTGTGATTCACAGCACAACACGTAACTACGACTGCCAATCTTATTAACAGATAATTTATAGGAGAAACAGGCATTTCTGAGATACTAACATTTGTATGAGGATGATTTTTATGATAATTAAATCCGTGAATGATGGAATGGTAGAATAAGAAAAGAAATAGAAGAAATATCCGGTCATTTGAAGGGAAAATATTGCAGTCAAAAAGTTCAATTAGAGCATTGCCAAATCTGGCACGCAACTTATTTGCTTTCCAGAATTTATTATAATTTTTTACTTATAATTGTACACATTTTTAAAAAGATTCAGTCTCCTCTCATTTTCTCCGAAAGTGGCAGCAATGATTCGAAGCCTGTGAAAGGGGAGAGAAGCAGGGAAGAGAACATTGTCTTATTACATGTGTATATGTTGTGTAAATTTTTACAATAAATTGGCCCCCAAGAGTTCTATAAAACTAACCCAACACTTATTTCCATCCTTGAATATACTAGAATCACCTGGAGGCAGTTAAAAAAGTATTGACAGCAGCCTTCACCACAAATGAGTAAAAAATCCTAGGGGTGGATGTAGGCTGGGTGTTTTATAGAGGAGACTTGTAGAGCCTGGGTGTTGGTGTCTTTTAATAAAAAAAGAAAACAGCTTTATTGACATAGGTTCATCTACCATACAATTCAATGGTTTAAAGAGAGTTGTGCCACCTTGATGATTTTAAAAAGCTCTAGAGTCTAGACTCTAGAGGATTCAAATGAATAACCAGTGTTGAGAACTTGTACGTATTTGTATTTTAATTAGAATTGCATTACAGTTAAAAAATTATTTGGGGTATTTACCAACCCAAATACTTGCAATGGTTTCTTATAAAGAAGTACACCTTTGCAGCTCTCTCATTGGATATCTATTTTTGTTTGATATATGAAGCATATGAAAATATTTATTGAATTGATTTTATCTTTTGTTTTGAAAAAACTTGCTAGTGACATTCTTAATTAGTGAACTTTAGAATATTCAAGAGGTAACTTGGGGAAAACTTCCTTTCTATTAAATGATATGCTTTTGCAAAGGTTATATATGAACTGTCATAATTAATGAATGCATTTATAGCAACTCTGTCATGACTCAGATAATTATTCTTCAGCTTCAAAGGTTGCAGATCATGCAAAATATTTGTTTTTTTCCTATCCTATGGAGTTTGGTACACTGAAGTGATATATAAATATGAGTTTATCTTTTAAAAAGCTGATTCTGAAAAATAATATTTTCAGAATTCTCAATATTAGCATTGTATTTTATAACTTTCAAACTGAAAAAAGGTGTATTTAAAAATATATTATTGATACTTTAAAAAATGATTGAAATATTTCTTGCTTATTTAAATAGTTATATTTTCTGCAATAACTGTACCAATGAGGTATTTTATATTCTCATATTGTGATTTTAACATTTGTATCGCTGTACATTTTATTACAAGCATTTTGTAATAAATGGTCAACCATTCAGGAGGTTATTGTTGAAAAACTTTCCAAAATTCCTTGGAAAATTTAGGCAATGCATTTGGAGAAAAAAAGAATGTAAAAAGGGAGTGGATTTTTTTGGTATTTATTTATTATTATTATTTTAATCATTTTATTAGGGACTCATACAACTCTTATCACAATCCATACATAAGGGAGTGTTTTTTCCTCAACGTTGTAACAGTTTCTAGTACAAATGTGAAGTGTTTCATTTTCATTGGTAGTAAAACAAAATGATCAAGAATATTGCTACTTTATAATTTATTGTACTTTACTTGAGCTGCTTCAGAAATGAGATGAGCTAAATGCACCCTTTTTTCAGAGCCTTCTTGAGGAACCTTTTGGGGGAAAAATGCATATAAAATATAATTGCATATAAATAAAATATGTTGTTGTTTTTTGTTAGTTGCCTTTGGGTTGGTTCTGAGACATAGAGACTCCTATGTACAACCGAGGTGACAGCTGCCCCGTCCTGCACCAGTCTCAGCCCCTTGTTGTAGCCACTGTGTGCAAACATCAAGTCGAAGATCTTCTTTCTCTGATTCTCTGCTATGGCAAGCATGATGTTCTTCTCCAGCAGCTGGTTCCTCCTGACATTTCTAAAATCTATAAGATGAAGTTAAAAAGAAAAAAATTGATAGGTTTATTGGAATATATAATTCTCATATTATAAAATTTAATAAAATTAAGAAAAATTGTAAAATCATCACCACAATAAATTTCAGAACAATTTTCTTCACATATTTATTGTGAAGAAATTTCCTCCCAACCTGCCCTACCATGTCCCGAGGTAATTATTAGTCCCTTTACTGTCTCTATAACTTTACCTACCCTGGTGGCATAGTTAGCAGTTTAGGCTAACGGCAGGTTGGAAACCACCAGCTTTTCTGGGAGAAAGATGTAGTTTCTACTCCCATAAAGAGTTACCCTCTCACTGGAGATCCCCTTGCAGAGGGGTCTCTGGGAGGAGATGAGCCAGTTAGGGTGCGATGTAGCAACGATGAAAAATACAACTTTCCTCTAGTTCCTAAATGTTTCCTCCCTGCTCCCACTATCATGATACGAACTCTACCTTGCAAGTCTGGCTGGACCAGAGGATGTACACTGGTACAGATAGGAACTGGAAATCCAGGGAATCCAGGGTGGATGATCCCTGCAGGACCAGTGTGATACTGGGAGGGTAGAGGGAGAGTGGGTTGGAAAGAGGGAAGCGATTACAAGGAGCTACATGTGACCTCCTCCCTGGGCGACGGACAACAGAAAAGTGGGTGAAGGGCGAAGTCTGACAAGGCAAGATATGACAAAATAATAATTTATAAATTATCAATGGCTCATGAGGGAGGAGTGGGGAGCGGGGAGGGAGGGGAAAAATGAGGACCTAATGCTGGGGGCTTAAGTGGAGAGGAAATGTTTTGAGAATGATGGGGGCAATGAATGTACAAATGCGCTTTACACAATTGATGTATGTATGGATTGTGATAAGAGTTGTATGAGCCCCTAATAAAATGATTAGAAAAAAAAAAGTGTTACCCTCTCAGGCATTCACAGGGGCAGTTATAGCTGTCTTATGGGGTCAATATGAGTCAGCTGTGAGTTTGGTTAGCTTATTTTTTTTCAATTTCATATACACAAAATCATACAAAACATAAACAGTAAGCAAAAAACCAAAAACCCAGTAACAATGATAAAGCAAAGAAAACTCAATGGAAAAGAATGTAGAAAATAGTAAAAGCAAACAACTTTAAAATGGATGAAAAGGCAGATCAAATGACAAAGTATTACATTTTAGCCTAACTACATCTGCCATAATCAACTTTACAATGCTCTCTGTCTGATAGCAAGGCTATTCACAGCCCTAGACTATGGTCAGTGGGGATTCCCCAGAAGCTTAGTCCATGTGTGGACCCTGCAGTGGATTTTAGGCTTCCACTGTTATCCATAACCTTTTGCAAAACATATGTTCAGAATTTAAGCTCTGCTACTATCCCTTCTTTTGGAGTTAGATTTTATTATTTACAGTGCGTGGGACACACAGGCTGGTGTGCCCCTTCCATGTGGAATTAGTTGATGTCCCATTGAGATAGCTGCTTGTTTTAAGATAAGCAATTTCTACTCCAGACACTATTTTTTCCTGATAGTGGGGCACCATCTGACTTCTTCATCTCATGTTGCTATAACACCCATACCTTCAGTGATCACTTCAGGAGAGTGAGTATCGAGTAGTGTCAAGTCATAACTAATTGTCCTTAGATTGGGGCTAGAATTAAGTGTGTGCCCCAAATCTATTCATATATCTATGATTTATATGTTTCTGGCTTACTTTAGAGATACCATTATTATTTTATGATGGAGAACCTTATCAATCATGTCTCTGGGCAGAAGATAATTCTATTCATAGTGTCATTAATTTAGCCTTGTTTATACAATTTAAAATACTGTTGAGAAAGGGAAATTATATATGCATAGGTCAGCTTTTCAGACTGAAATACACAAATTGTTGACTTTTATGGACTAAATGCTTAAGTAACTGGACACTATTACATGACCAATGGAGATTGGTGATAGGTAAGGAGGTAAAATTTTAGTATCACTTATTTACAGAGGCAGAAGAATGCCTACTAGAATAATATATGCTATAAGAAAGCAAGGAGAGCATTAAAATAGTAAACATATAGCCCACCATTCATTGGGCATCCTTAAAGTAAGAGATATAAAGCAAAGTAAAACCACCACCAATTCCATAACCTTGGGATAGCTGTGCAGTCATCTGCTTCTTCTCGCATTAGTGGACTTCAGCCTTAAATTCAAGGGAGCATGTTGGTTTCTTAAATCTGCTGCAGGTGAGTTTGTCATAAAACCCAGTTCGCTTAGTGGAGTTTCCACATTGCATCCTGGTGTGACCTGTGAAACATGTTGTGCACCTTGAAAGGGCAGAGTTTAAAGTCCCAGTAGTCTATAGCACATGGATAGGGTCACCAAGGGCTGGATAGAAACTTGCTCAAAAATGTCCAATGAAGAACATAGGATTGGGTGTGTTCTCCCCTTGGGTTCTATGTAAGTATGTTTAAGAATTTGTTCCTCACAAGCGGCCATCTAGCTCAGAAGCAACAAAGCCCACATGGAAGAAGCACACCAGCCTGTGCGATAAGGAGCTGTCGAAGGGATCAGGTATCAGGCATCATCAGAACAAAAAACCTTACCATAGTGAATGATGGGGGTATGTGGAGTGGAGACCCAAAGCCCATTTGTGGGCCACTGGAGATCCCCTTACAGAAGGGTCTCAGGGAGGAGACAAGCCAGTCAGGGTGTGATGTAGCAACGATGAAACATACAACTTTCCTCTAGTTCCTAAATGCTTCCTCCCCCTCTGCCCCCATACTGTCATGATTCCAATTCTACCTTACAAATCTGGCTAGACCAGATGATGTACACTGGTACAGATAGAAACTGGAAACACCAGGACAGATGATCCTTTCAGGACCAGTGGTGTGAGTGGCGATACTGGGAGGGTAGAGGGAGGGTGGGTTGGAAAGGGGGAACTGATTACAAGGATCTACATGTGACCTCCTCCCTGGGGGATGGACAACAGAAAAGTGGGTGAATGGAGACGTCGGACAGGGCAAGATATGACAAAATAATAATTTATAAATTATCAAGGGTTCATGAGGAGGGGGGAGAGGGGAGGGAGGGGAAAAACTGAGGAGCTGATGCCAGGGCTTAGGTGGAGAGCAAATGTTTTGAGAATGATGAGGGCAATGAATGTACAAATATGCTTTGCACAATTGATGTGTGTATGGATTGTGATAAGAGTTGTGTGAGCTCCTAATAAAATGATATATATAAAAAAAGAATTTGTTCCTCATGTGAGTGGCTCCAACTGGCTTACCCACTAACAGCAGTGCCATTATTGGAGACACATACCCTCCTCCTCATCTTGACTTGAATTTTCAGTAAGGTTTGCTTATCACGATTTTATGATTGTCCATTAATTTGGGGTGACTTAGCACAGTGTTGTATGGCAGCAACTGAATGCTCTTGTCCCTCTCTCCTCATCTTGAGAAACTGACCCCAGCTGAGCTGATGTCTTCTCTGCTGAAGTGGTTTTTAAGATATACATATAAAGGGTGTGATATGTGTCCATAGGTACTCAGCATGCTTTTTACCTAGCTGCTTGGGAGACCAGGTTAGAAGAAGGCTTAAACTGAAAGCAAAAGCCTGCCTTCATCTTGGTGCTTATTCTTATAGTAGTGGACTTATACAATATTTGTCTTTTTGTGATTGACTAACATTTCTCAGATAATGGTTTCCACCAGGTTCACTGTTTCATGAGGTGTTTCATTGTTGCTGTTTGGGATGCATAGTATTGCATTGTGTGTGTACCAGATTTTTTATATCTGTTCTTTTACTGATGGACATTTGAGCAATTTCCAGCATCTTGCTATTGTGAACTGTGCTGCAATAAACATGGGAGAGCATATGAGGGGACAATCCAAAAAAAAAAAGAAAAGGAATAAAAGCTCTGCGGCGCCGAGCTTTTGTAGCATGCATTTTTCCCAGTAGGTGAGCATTGAGCAACTTGCTCTGAGTTAGTGCACCCAGTGGTGTCGCCTGGGAAGGTTATCTCTGGTCACAGTGAAGTCTTGGTAAAAGTTGTGTTACTTGAACCTCGTATTTTTGTGATGTCTGATTTCAGAGAACAGTGTGCGGCTGTGAAATTTTGTTTTCTGTCTGGGAAAAATGCTACAGAAACTCCTTTGAAAAAAGGTGAAATGTTGATTAATGACAAACCTTGTTCTGGATGTTGGTCACCTTCCCGAATGGATAAAAATGTCAACAAAATTCATGCACTTGTGCTCCAAGGCTGATGATGGACCATTGAAGAGATGGGGAAGTTATGTGGACTGTCTTGGAGCTGGGTTCATCGAATTTTAATGGAAGATTTGTGAATGAGAAGGGTAACTGCGAAATTTGTGCCTGAGGTTGTGACTGACCATGAAAAAGACAGTCAACTGAGAATGATCCGTACTTTGAAAGAACAGTGCCTAAGTGACCCAGGCAAGTCACCTTGCCCCCCAAAAGCTCGTCAAATGAAATCAAAGATCAAGCTGATGCTCATTTGGTTTTTTGATGTGAGGGGAGATAGTGTGTTTGAAGTTCATTCCACCACGTAAGACTGTTAACCAAGCTTTCTATTGAGAGATTCTGAAAAGATGGTGTGACATTGTGCAACAAAAAAAGGCCTGATTTGTGGCAGACAGGGGATTGGTTTTGCCACCACAATAGTGCACCTGCTCACACAGCCATCTCAGTGTACCAGTTTTTGGCAAAAAGCAGCCTGCCTCTCTTGCCCTACACACCTTACACACCTGACCTTGCTCCGTACGGCTTCTTTTTGTTTACATGATATGCGAATACCGAGGGACATGAAAGGCAACAATTTTACTCCATAGAGAAGTGAAGAAAAAAAATTATGGGTGTGCTGTTAGCTGAACTAAACATGAGTTTGAAAAATGTTTCCAAGAATGGAATCACAGATTTGACAAATGTATTAAGTGTAATGGAGAGTACTTTGAAGATGATATTGTTTTGTAAAAAAATTTAAACACAGCTTTGAAAAAAAACCCCATTTTGGGGGGTAACCCCCTCATATGTCTGTGCATGTTCTGTCTCTTATTTCCTTGGGGTATATGTCCAGCAAATATATTGCTGGGTTGTATGGCATTTCTATTCCCAGTTGTTGTAGGTAGCACCATATTGCTTTTAACAAGGGTTAAACATGTTGCAAGGCCATCACCAGTGTGTAAGAGTTCCAATCTTTCTGGACCTCTCCAGCATGCTGTCTGCTGTTATTTTGAATTGGGCCATCGTTGTGGGCGTAAAATGGTCCCTTATCATTGTTTTGCTTTGCATTTCTTGCAAGGGTAGTGATCATTTATTCTCTTGGGCTTGTTAGCCATTTGGTTGTCATCCTTATGAATTGTCTATTTATGTCTTTTGCCTATCTTTTAATTTGATTATTTGTTTTCCTTTTATTGAGGTGTTGTAGAATTTTATAGATTTTAGTAATTAATCCCTTGTCCATTGTGTTATTGTTAAAGTTGTTTTTTTCTCTCTCTCAGTCCATGGGCTCTCATTTTACTCTGTTTGATGGGCATTCATGATTTATATTTTAATAGGTTCTAGTCATCTATTTTGTCCTCCACTTGTGTGTGCATTATTATACTTAGCAATCTGTGTTTGCCCTGAAATAGGGCCCTTAAATTTGTCCCAATTTTCTCATTGATGATCCTTATGGAGTTTATGATTAATTAGGTCTCTAGTCCACCTTGAGTTTTTTGTGTATGTGCATGTGGCGGTGTATTGGTCCTGTTTCTTTCTTCTGAAGATGGATATCCATTTTCCCCAGCACCATTTATTAAACACGGTGTCCCTTTTCCATTTAGTAGTGGTCTTTTTTTTTTTTTTTTTTTGATCAAAAACAAAAGTTACCTTTAGGTGGATGATATTATTTCTGGGTTTTTTATCCTGTTCCAATGGTCTATGTATCCATCATTGTCCCAGTACCAGGCTGCTTTGAGGTTGCATAGTGCAAGGCCACCTGGGCTACATTGTTCTTTTTGAGAAGTTCTTTGCTTATCCAGGATTCTACCCTCTCCATATAAGTTGGTAATTAGCTTCTCCATTTCTTTAAAGAATGGAGTTGGGCTCTAGATTGGAAATACATTGTATTTGTAGATTGCTCTAGGTAGCACTGGCATCTTCACAATATTAAGTCTTCCTATCCAATCACACAGGATACTTTGTGTGTGTGTGTGTTAGGTCTCTTTTGGTTTCTTGTAATCATGTTCTGTAGTTTCCTTGTACAGGTCATGGTTCTTTGGTTAGGTTTATTCCTAAGCCCTTCATCTTTTGTGTGTGGCTGCTGTGAATGGTATCATCTTCTTGATGTCTTTTTTTGGTGCTCTCATCTCTGATGTATAGCAATTCGATTGATTTCTGATTTTTTAATCTTGTATGCTGATACTTTATCAAATCCCTCAATTGTTTTCAACTATGTGTGTGTGTGTCTATGTGTAGTCTTTATGGGTTCTCTCTCTATAAAATTATGTCAGAAAGATGAAGCTTTGCCATCCTTGCATCTAAGAAACATTCTGGTGGTATTTCCCCCAAGACAAATTTGTTTGTTTTTCTGGCAGTTAATGGATATTCTCTATTCTTTGCCAATACCATAATTCAAAGGCAGCAGTCTTTCTTTGGTCTTCCTTGTGTCCTGCTTATGTGTGCCTCTGAGATGATTTTTAAATACCATGATTTGTATCAGTTGTACTTTCATCCACAAAGTGGTATATTTCCTTTTTTTTTTAACACTTTAAAGAGGCTTTTTTTATGCAGCAGATTTGCCCAGTGCTGTGCTGTTTGATTTCTCTGCTATTGATTCCATTAGTGTTGATTGTACATCCAAGTAAAATGAAATATTTGACAACTTCAACCCTTTCTCTGTTTATAATGATAAACAGAGATTATCAGTGATGCAATTGTGAAGATTTTGATTTTGTTTACATGTTGAAGTGTACTCCATATTGCAAGATGCAGTTTTTTGATCTACATCAGTAAGGTTTTCAAGTCTTCCTGGTTTTCATCAAGCAAAATGGAATCATCTGTACATCTCACATTGTTAATGAGTGTTTATTCAATTCTGGCACCTCATTTTTATCCGGATAGTCCAGCCCCTTGGATTATTTGTTCAGCATGCAGACTGAATAACTATGGTGAGTTAGTTAATTGTGCCAGCCTGGCCGATAATCACATGTGAGGCTGGTTGAAAGGCCGAGGGATAAATGGGTGGTGAAGCCTCGCCTTTCTAGTTCTCGGGTCTATTGTTTTGTGATGGTTGCACCGGGTGCAGCTGCCTTAGCAGTTCCCTGCTTCAGCTTGCAAGATTGACTTCCTACAAGATATTCCCAAGGAGAAGCTACATGGACCTATCCCGATGCAGCCCTGGGTGCTGGAGCAGCCGTGTGGAGACCCCTGCTAGTGCTGAGATGCTTGTTCATTCACTGACTCAGCTTCCCTCCTGCAGTTGGCATCATTCCCTCTGTTTTGTGAGGTGGAGGACTTTGTGGACTGGTGTTGGGTTAATGAGTTAATGTTGGACTTGTGGGCTTGGGCAGCATTGGGTTGGGATGTTTTTGTGATGCACATTTTCTTTACATAGAACTGTCTCTTATACATGAGTCTCTGTGGATTTGTTTCTCCAAAGTACCTAGACTAATACATATGGTGAGTGGATACAACTCTGAACTCACCATTCCTGGTTTTAGACTACACAGGATCCCCTTGTTCTGTGTGATAGATTGCCTTCTGATCTGTGTACAGGTTCATCACGAGCAAATTCCATGCTATGGGATTCCTGCTCTTTGTAGTATTATCCACACAATAGAATGCCTTTGCAGTCAATAAAACAACAAATGTAGGTGGCAGTATATTTGATGGGAAAAGTATGAGAAAATACTAGAGGTAGTAAGCAACCATTTTCATGTTCTGTTATTGTTACTTTTATATAATGGAAAACTGAATTTCAGCAGTGTTTTGCCTAAAGCTTCAGGGTTGGTTATTGTAAGGTTTGCTGCTTAAATCTGAAGGCAAATTTGATTCCTAGATTTGTAAAAGTATAATATGACAATCATTTTAGCTGCCATCAAATCAGCAAATAGGTAATTTCTTTTAAAATGCTATAACAAATTCATAAGAAATCCTTATAACAAATTTATAAGAAAGTTTTTAAAAAAGCAAATAGTTCACTTTTTTAGAACAATGATTATTAATAAACTTTAAATGAAAGAGAAATCAATGAACATTGTGTGAATAATAGCTGTATTATTCTTATAATATTATATTCTTGGCATTTCTAGCACAATTACACTGTATTGATCCTGAAAATGTTAATAAGAACAGTTTGCTAAAAATAAACCTGAAAAGAAAGTACATAAATTGCAGCAGAATGGATTTAAGTTGAACTTCAAAGGAAATTTAAAAATCAAAGTTATTAAGTATGGTATAAATTATTATAATTTTTATAGATTTTATAAATATTTATTGCATCATTCTATGCATGACATTGTGGGAAGCCCTGGAATGATTAAAAGGGCTCTAGTTTATAGTGTAAAAAA
>NW_022107431.1:52981629-52986416 GCF_000313985.2 Echinops telfairi | reverse complement strand
ACTTTCCTCTTGTCCCACTATCATGTCCAGTCTTCATTTGGGTTTCAGTAATTCTTCTTGGTTACATTACCCTTGATCACGCCCTACCAGGCCTCCTACACCCTCCTCACCACCAATTTGGATCACTTGTTCCCTTATCCCTGGGTTTGTTAACATGAAATCAGTGATTTTTAAAGATAGGTATGATTACAGAGTTCAGAATAAATAAGAAAGGAAAGAGAATACAAGTGAGAAAGCAAGCAAAATGCTGCACAATAATTTCTGTATGAGACAGTGCACCTTTGCATTGAATAATAGAAATGGAAGATGTACAAGAACTAAGAAATGTTCATGACTGCATAGATATGGTTGAGTGGGTAGGCGTGGAAATGCATGAGATGGGGAGGTTAGAGAGTTCTTTGTGATGTCATATCGGGTCCTAACACAAAGTGCTCTCAGTGTTGGAAAAGAGATGGTATTTGGAAAGAGTAGATTTCTTTTTGTTTTACCCAATTTTCCTTTACTTTCTTTGTTTTTCTTAGGGTGATATAGGAAGAATAAGAAGCTATGTTATGGTCAGACGAATGTGTGTGGTGTAATTACAGTATAATACAACCTGAAACATAGCAGTTTAAGGACATCACGGTGAACAAGGTGAACACTGTGACAAATATTTGGAAAGGATAAGCAAGTTCAAACTGATAGTCACTGATTAGGAAATGAAAACCAATGCTTTTTCCCAACACTACATTTCAGTCCAACAAGTAATTGTAAAGTATCCCCTATGTATAGAACATTTCAGGTGATAGATGAACAGGTCTATTCAGTTTCATGGATATAAAAATCTGAGTTTAGAGGAAGTGAGAAATCAAACAGAAACTAGTCGAGGTCATTTCACTTTATACACATCACATTTTGAGAGGGGACAAATGCTAGATTAGAGTTTGGGGGAGAAAGACAATATCAAGTTTTGGAAAACCAGGAAAAGCTTTATCATGGAGGCAGCAGTTTCGTTTATAGAGCTAAACCCACTGAAGGAGCAGAGATAGAACAAAGCACCCTAAGTAGATGAAATGGTGTGATCCAAGGTTTTAAGAAAATAAAACATTGGGAATGTTTGGTATGAGTGGTAGTGGGACAGAAATCTGGTAGCGAAAATTGGGGCCTAAGAGGGCTAACTAGCAATACAAAGTGGTTCTTCAATTAAGAAGTTATGATTGTAATCATAACAGTCATCTATTAAGTTTATGTTGAGACCCATGTTTGGTACAGGGCATGGATCTAGAATCTTTCCAAGGCTTTTCAAGGTAGATGCATTCCCAAGGAAGAAACGATCCCTGTTTTTCTATTTGAGACGGGAAAAGCAGTTCTCTATGTTAAAAGATCATTTTATTGGGGGCTTTTACAGTTCTTATAACAATCCATACAACAATTGTATCAAGCATATTAGTACCTATGTGACCATTATTATTTTCTGAACATTTACTTTCTATTGAGCTCTTGGTATCGGCTCCTGTTTTTCTCCCCCCCACCCCCATCAACACTTGATAAATTATTATTATTTTCATATCTAGCAGTTTCCTATTTAGGAGCCAGAGAAGAAATATAATTTGCATGACTAGTAAGTGGGGGAACTGAAACAAAAACTAGTTCTATGTGTCTTGTAAAACTACTGAGAAGACTGAGTATTCAGTCTCTGAAATGGCTGCTTTGTTAATAAAAATTGTCAGTATAATTGAGAGGATCAAACATGAGATCTACATATTTTAAATATTTTTATTGTAAAACATCTCAAAATTAACCAAACTCACTGCCATCAAGTTAATTACAACACATATAAAGCTTATAGGACAGGATGGTACTGTATCTGTGTGTTATGCACATTTGCACATGCAAGAAAAATAGTATCTAAGTGTCTCATTGCAATGCCCTTGTTCTGTGATCACATCAAATCCATTCATACTAATATTTTGTCTTATCAAATCCCCCAAACAAGGCTGTATAATATAATTTAAAATATGTGTATATATATATATATATTTAAGATATTATATTTATCAAATCTAAACATCACACTAATATCATTTTTTTCCCCTCACTGCCATCAAGGCAATGCCAACTCATGGTGGTCCTACAACTACAGGACAGGGTAGAAGTGCCCCCTGTGAGTTTACAGTAACTGTTTACAGGAATAGAAAAACCCCATCTTTCTCCAGCAGAGCAGCTTTATAAAATTCATTTTTTTCTTAAGAGCTCTGTACTTAAATTATTTTTTAAAAAGTTAGTGTAGTTTAATGAACAAAATACGCCACTGAAAATGACTAGATGAATTATTCTGAGCTTCATGAACACAAAGGCTTGTTCCTAGTCTTTTTGTTAGTTTCAAGTAGACTTATACATGCAGGTATCTGCCCTGCCATCCCCAAGTGAAAATGCCCTCTTGGTCTTTCAGGATTCTTAGGAGCTGTATTAAGCACCCACTTTTTGTAACTCATGACAACTTGCCAAAGCCACACCTCCATGGGTTATTACAGCAATAACAAAAATTAAGCAATGAATGAAAGTTCCATTAAGTTATACTTTTTAAACCTGGCTAATTTTGTGCCAGTCACCATGGTCCTAGGATTTACCCAAATTACTAAACACTGGGGTGAAGTGTGTTTAGGAGATCATTACATAATAAAGTTAAATTTTTTCTATGCTGCAAAAGCCCAAGACAAAATAAAAATATACTATGAAAGTGACTTTAATTATGCTGAACACATGATAGCTAAGAAACAAACATAGATCCCCCACTAGGCTCCACCACAGATATCTGACCGAGAACTACTAGCAAATGCTTCAAGGACTTAGGGATGCTTTAAATCTACCTAGAGGAACCTATTGCGTAATCAGTAATCCCAGTATACCTCAACACCACTTACTAATACAGTCTATATACTGCCATCCTCAACAAACCCTTAAAAAGAATAATAAACCAAGCTGTCATTGAGTTGATGCTGACTCATAGTGATCCCATATGACCCAGTCGAACTGCCCCTCTGAGTCTCCAAGACGGTAACTGTTTGCTGCAGTGGAAAGCCCAGGCTTTCTCCCAAGGAGCAGCTGGTGGTTTCCAATGGCTGACTTTGCAGTTAGCAGTCCTGTCAGTAGCCACTGCACCATCAGGAGTACAACAGCACAGGAGGAATAGTAAGCTTAATTAGAATCATAAAAATGTCAGGTTAAGGTGTAATCTATGTAGTGGGGAATTAATGGCCTACATTCATTTTCTACCCAAGAATGTTTTTGCAAACATCCTTAGGAAATTAATGACTCAAGGAGGATTTATTAGTAAACCAAAAATAGAGCGTTTAGTTGTAATTGGCCGTGAAGCATGCACACACTGCCTTTCACACTCTTCAATTGTCTATAATTTCACAAAAGCTATTTCTACTTTATACCCTGTAAGAGGAGACAAGCCGTAAGGTAAGCATACTGGACAGTGTGTCCTTGGATAAGTCACAAAGTGTAGCTTAACGGAAACATCGGCCCATATCCAGAAGATCTCAACAAATAATGACCTCTTTGAAGTAGACCCTTCTGCATAATTCAATTAATATTAATATCTGAAGTAAAAATATTTATACATTTTTTAAAGTATAGGAGATCGAAATTTCGATAAGCTGAGGGATAGAGTACTACAAGGGAAAGATGAAAGACTTAACTCAGATACAACACAGCAAAGATTAAACCATTTGCCTTTTGCATAATGAATGAACTAGACCAAATTTGACCCAGTGAAACTTAACTAAATTTCCCGAACCAGATGTGCTATCTGTGAGCTCTTATAGAACGAACTCATCTAGGTCACAATGTAGTGAGAAGATTTACAGGTAGAGCTGAAAAGCCAACAGAGCATGGTAATAGCTGGTTGTTTAGTTATAGGATATAAGTTAGTTCAAGGTAAACCTTTCCTAAAAACCAAACTCACCGCCATCAAGTAAATGTGGATCGCAGCCCAACACCACCAGTGCTTCTAAGGTAAGCTTTAGACTTTATTAAAAGAGGTTCATCTTTTTAAATATAAGAAATAACCTTAATTAGAGATTAAATTCTAATTAATATATTCAAATCAAACTCACTGCCATTGAGTGTATCCTAACTCATAGCAACACTATGGGACAGGATAGAACTCTCCCTGTGGGGTTTCGGAGACTGCAGCTCTTTAGGAAAGTATCAAGCTCAGTCATTCTCCAAGAAGCAGTTGCTGGTTTCAAACTGCTGAGCTTGCAGTTAGCAGCTCAAGAGCAACCACTATACCATCAGGGATGGACTAAAGGCAACCACCAGTTAATAAAGCATTCAAGGTCAACAATTAGAATATAATAAATACCAAAAATCTTTTCTAACTCCCAAAGTTGAGGACCCAGTTTTGTCTGTTCCAAGCCATGACATTCTCATTGCATCCTATATATTTGAAAGTTAGACATTAAAGAAGGAAGACCATAGAAGGATTGCTGCATTTGAATTGTGGTGCTGGAGAGGAATATTGAAAGTACCATGGACTACTAAAAGGACAAACCAAACTGTATTGGAAGAAGTAAGGTCAGAGTGCTTCCTAGAGGTAATGATGGCAAAACATACTTTGTACATGTCAGGAGATACCAGTCCCTGGAAAAGGACATCATGTTTGGTAAAGTGGAAGGGTGGTGTACAAGAAGAAGGCCCTCAGGCTAGACCAGAGGATGTACACTGGTACAGATAGGAACTGGAAACACAGGGAATCCAGGGCGGATGATCCCTTCAGGACCAGTGATGAGAGTGGC
>NW_022107431.1:52979438-52981380 GCF_000313985.2 Echinops telfairi | reverse complement strand
ATGTTTTGAGAATGATGATGGCAACAAATGTGCTTGCCAAAATGGATGGATAGATGGATTATGATGAGTTGTATGAGTCCCCAATAAAATGATTTTTTAAAAAGGAAAATATATACAGTGAAATATGTATCACTTCAACAATTTCTAAAATGTCTTTTAAATTTTTAAATAACTATGAAATAAATTAGGTATGATTTAAGTATTAAAATAAAGCAGAAGGTCCTCAACCAGATGCTTGACAGCGGCTGCATCAGCGGGTTCAGGCAGAGGAACACTCGTGCGGATGGCGCAGGACCAGGCAGGGTTTCATTCTGTTCCGTCGCGATGCATCATAGCCCCCGCTATGGTCCCTAACAGCAACAACGCCTAAGTAAACATCTGGACAAACGTATTCTTATGTAGAAGCAATAATGTTAATATAAGTAACAAGAGAAACTTTCTCCTTTGGATAAAAAACAGAGAACAGTTAGATCCTCATGTGGTCTTCATGTATTTTCTTGTTTAGAGAAAGTTATTTGCTACCTTTGGACGGTCAGTCCTGCAGCCATTTCATCGATGTCATTAGGCTGGCTTCACTGCCTTTGGGTCAGTGTTGACTCGTGCAACCCCCTGTGGGTCTTGGGGACTGTAACTATTTACTGGAGTAGAAATCTCAGTCTTTCTCCTATTGGGCAGGCAGTGCCTCTAATACCAGTGATGCTAGAGGTGATGCTCCTGGCAACAGGTGGAATGTTGCTTGGCTTGCTCTTTTTTATCTTTCCTTTTAGATAAATGCTCGTGTTGATTTAACGATAGAAATAATATGATTGGGGAACAGCTCCTATGCGGCTTAACCCACCCAGCATTGGGTGCAGCCTGGTACCAGACAGCCCCACCCTGACCTAGAGCAAATGCTTGGGGCGCTCCCCTGGGCTTAGAACTTGCACTAACAGGTGTGAACATTCTAGTAGTAGTTTGATGATCATATATGCTACTGCAAACAGGACAAAAAAATTAGAAATAATATGGAGTTGGTATGTGGTGGAGTTTTATTAAATTGTTAACTATCAGTCGGTATTGGTTCTGATATAAGCTAATGCAAGGAGAAAGTATCCAATTAGGAACATAGCACCAGGCATATTTTCCCCTTGGGTTCTACGTAAGTATTGTTGGGCGTACCCCCTACCACTCCCATGGGAGGTTGCTCAACCTAGTTTTCCTACTAACAGAACTGGAATTGCCTTCTCTTACATGTATATGTATGTCCCCCTCCCTCCTCTTGATTTGAATTTCCAGTAGGGTTCATTTATCACTCTTGTAGGATTGTCCCTGGATTTGGAGGTGACCTTAGCACAATTTTGTATGGCAGCAACTGAGTTGTCTTCTCCCGCTCTCCCCATCTTGAGAAACTGACCATAGCTGAGGTGAGGTCACCTCTGTCAAAGTGGTTTATAAGATGTACTCCACCTAATTAATCTCAATCTTCTTCACTCATTGCCCCAATTCTTTTGGCCATTGCATTTCTGACCTAAATGGAATGCCAAGTATTAGGCTACTTACAGCTTCATGAATGACCCAACATTGTTGGACCCTACAGTCTCTCTCCTGGAGCCCTGGTGGCCTAGGGTCTCCAGAAGTGAGAATCCACTCAATAGCAGCAAGATAGTGAGGGAGACCATATTCTTCAACCAATTGCAGATGCAGTAAATGTTTTCATTAAAGAACCTGGCCCTTTACTTCCTCTGTACTAGTAGGTGTACCTATCTTAGTAAGGAGGACCCCTGGTGGGGTAGTGGTTATGCATTGGGCTGCTAACTGCAGTATCAGCAGTCTACACTACTAGGCACTCTGAGTGAGAACAATGAGGCTTTCTAGTCCCATAAAGAGTTAGTCTCTGAAACCCACAGGGGCAGTTCTATTCTGCCCTACAAGGTCACTATGTGTCGGCTTTTTTTTTTTTTTT
>NW_022107431.1:52973749-52978846 GCF_000313985.2 Echinops telfairi | reverse complement strand
TCCAGAAGCCTTATACTTTAAATTTTTAAAATATATATATATTAAAAATTTAAAGTATAAGTATAAATATATATATATATTTAATCATTTTATTAGGGGCTCATACAACTCTTATCACAATCCATACATACATCAATTGTGTAATGCACATTTGTACATTCATTGCCCTAAATTTTATAATTAAAACTACACTGTAAACTATCTGTTTCCTATGGGTGTGATCATCTCACCCTTGGCAAGTATTTTGCTATTTTCAAGTATTTATTAGGAAGATGTGAGTGTGTATATGGCAGTGGGAAGTGAAAGATTTGAAGAGGAAGAATTTATAGAATTATAACACTAACTAATTAGATAGGAGACTTGAAGGTGAAGATTATAGTTAGTTTTTGGAGACTTTCCATGAATCTCTGATTGCATCAACATGCCATTAACAGAAATATGAGACTATAAGGAGAGAAGGTGGTTTGTGAGTAGATGGGTATGAAGATTTGGTTTTGGCTATGTTAACTGTGATATGATGGAGGAATTCAAAGTAACCTTTTCTAGCAGATGGTTAATATATGAGTCTGGAGTTCTGGAAAAAGGTTTAAACTAAAAATAGAGGGGGATGGTGGAGGGAGACAGGGGGAACTGATCGCAATGACCTACCTATAACCCCCTCTTAGGGGGATGGAAAGCAGACAAGGGGGTAAAGAGACACATCAGACAGTGTAAGACATAAAATAATAATAATAATGATTTATAAATTATCAGGGGTTCATGAGGGAGGAAGGGAGGGGAAAAATGAGGAGCTGACACCAAGTGCTCAAGTAGAAAGAAAATGTTTTGAAAATGATGATGGAAACAGATGTACAAATGTGCTTGACAAATGGATGTATATATGGATTGTGATAAGGGTTGTACAAGCCCCCAATAAAATGACTTAAAACAAAAATAAAGCTAAAGGAATCCCTTCTTTGTATTAAGTCTGAAATTGAAGCAAAAGGGGTAGAGAATGCATTTACCAAAATCTCCCTTCCCCGTTTTTTTTTTTTTTAAAGTCTGGTAGTTTACTGTTATGAAGTATATGTTTCTTTTCTATATGCTCCCTGTTTTTCCATATTAAAGGATGAAGTACATAAGATCATCTCCATGTTACAGAGTCTATAAGAATTTGAAATTTCATTCTGCATTTTATCCATTTTGCTGAGGACTCTTCTATGGAATCCTGTATCCAAATGTTCAATAATGATAGCCAATCAGTTCTGGTCTCATGACTGAAGAGACAGTCCTCGATGGAGGCTGAGTTAGTTAATTGTGCCAACCTGGCCGATAATCACATGTGGGGCTAATTGAAAGGCAGGGTGATAAATGGGTGGTGAGCCTCGCCTTTCTAGTTCTCTGGTCTCTTCCTTTGTGATGGTCGCACCAGGGTGCAGCTGCCTTGGCAGTTCCCTGCTTCAGCTTGCAAGACTGACTTCCTACAAGACATCCCCAAGGAGAAGCTACATGGACCTATCCCGATGCAGCCCTGGGTGCTGGAGCAGCTGTGTGGAGACCTCTGCTAGTGCTGAGATGCTTGTTTGTTCACTGACTCAGCTTTCCTCCTGCAGTTGGCATCATTGCCTCTGTTTTGTGAGGTGGAGGATTTGTGGACTGGTGTTGGGTTAATGGGTTAATGTTGGACTTGTGGGCTTGGGCAACATTGGGTTGGGATGTTTTCGTGATGCACACTTTCTTTACATAGAACAACTCTTATCCATGAGTTGCTGTGGATTTGGTTCTCTAAAGTACCCAGACTGATACAGAGGCCTTCAGTCGCACATGCTGCACTGTTGAAATTAGGTGCTGTTGCATCAGCAATGACTCATAGTGACTGTCCGTGTACAGCAGAACCGGACACCTCCTCGCTATGCGCCGTCTTCATAACGGTTATCCCGAAACCTGTTCTTACAGCTACTGTGTAGCTAATCCATCTTGTTCAGGGGTTTCCTCTTTGTGTTGACCCTCAACTTTACCAAGCCTGTTGTACTTCTCCAGGGACTGGTAACATGATAACATGTCCAAAGGATGTGAGATGAATGGTGAGCATCCTCACGTTCATATCCTTCTTCTATTCCTGGATCTCTTTCCCCCTCTGCTGTTCCAGGTGAATAGAGACCAATGGTGCATTGGAGACCTATGGCAAGTCATTAAAACCCACGTACTAATGCAACAAAGCAGGAAGTAGAGCTGAAGCACTAAACATGCTAGTAGCCCAATTAATTGAGCAGTCCCCTAAAACTGTGACTTCAAACCTTTGAACCAAATCCTATGTTTGTACATAAACAGCCTCAGTAGACACTTTTCCTGCATTTAGTTTTTTCTCATTGTGGTGAATATATCTATCACTTAACTTGTGCCAGAGTGACTTTTGTATAGGTGTATAACTTATTCACAGGAATTATAATAATTATCTATGCAGTCCTACCCTTAATGTGATTTTGCAGCTTTAAATATCTTTTCTCCTTTCCTTATTACTTCTGGTAACCACTAATGAACTTCATTCTCTATATTTCTACCCTGTCTTATTTTATAGGTGAGACCATGTAAGATTTTTATATAGGTGAGATCATGTAAGATTTGTCCTTTGATGAAGAACTTATCACTTAGTGTTATATTTTCAAGCTTCATCCATACTGTAGCATGTATCATGACTTTATTTCTCCTAATAGTAGAGTAGTGTTACATGTTATGTATATACCACAATTTGTCTGTTCAACTGTTGATGGGCAGTTACCTTTTTTTCGCTACCATTTATTGTGAATAATGCTGCAATATTGCTTGGGTCCACAATAAGTGCTCATGGAAGCAGCAGTCAATAGATCAAATGATGCATTGTGTTAGGTAAATCTGCTACACAAGACCTCTTTAGAGTATTGAAAAGCAAGGATGTTGCTTTGAGAATTATGGTTTGCCTGACCCAAACCATGGTGTTTTTCATTGCTCTATATGCATATGAAAGCTGGACACTCAATAAGAAAGATAAAGAAGAATCAATGCATTTGAAGAGAAAAATATTGCTGGAGAAAAATACTGACAATACCATGGACTGTTAAAAGGATAACCAAATTTGTCTTGGAAGAAGTACGGCCAGAGTGCTCCTTAGAGGCAAGGATAACAAGACTTTGTTTTACATGCTTTGGACATATTATCCAGAGAAATCAGTCCTTGGAGAAGGACTTCATGTTTGGCAAAGTGGAGTGGAGGTGAAAAGAGGAAAACTCTTAATGAGATGGATTGATACAGTGGCTGCAAACAATTATAAGGATGGCGCAGGACCATGAAGTACAGTGTTTTGTACTGTTTGCCACAATTAGAAAATAAAAAATTACATGAATAACAATGAGTACAAGGAAAAGAAAATGTTCTAGAGTTGACTGTGCTGATAATTGTACAACTCTTCTTGATCTGATTGAATTATTGAATTGTATGACATGCGGATGAAGTGCTAATAAAACGGTTTAACAATTTTTTAAACTTTATAATTTATAGCATAAATTATAATTATTGCTTTATTTAGTAATATGTAGATGTTTCTTCTTTAGTAAGTGGTTCATAGAACAATTAGCTATCGATTATCCACTTTGCATAGCTTTTGCCTTTTAATATTTGTCTGTTACCTTGGTTTTAAATTAATTTTAGTGTTACCATCAACAAACAGTATGAAGAAAAATGTCTAGTGTATCTATATGTCTGAGACACGTTTCTTCACTTTCAGTGTAGTCAGGTGAAAGGTGATTAGATGGAATTGAGGTCAGAATTACCCCTTTCATGCACTCACAAACTTTTCTCTTCTGATGATCAGAGTTTGACCTTTCCCTATTTATTCTTTTATAGTTACTGCTATTCTAGTCTAGTTTTCCTTATCAGCTTTAGTAATTATGACAATCTTTAACAACTACTTCCTCAACATGTTAGAGTTGGGGACTGATATGTAAAAGAGGGTTGGTCATGACTACCACTCCCCCAACTCCCCATGATATCAACTTTGAAGGAAGATTGTTTCCAAATATTCTAGATTAAAACAGAACAGAATAGATATCCAGATAACCATTTGGTGATTTGTAATGAATGACCAATTTAATCCTAGTTTGAGGTAAGAAATCAGAATATGTCTTCTTGTGATAACATGTTTTAGAGGATATAGTTAATAAGTGAATTTAAGATAATGAAAATATCTGCATTTATTTTTTAAATATTTGTTTCAGCTATGAATTTGTGAAATACCTTAGACAATACATATGCAACACATTGGGGTCTATGATTGAAGAAGAAATGGAAAAATCTACATCTGAACAGAATCGGAGTGAAGAAACTGGCTACGATACAGTTGTACAAAATGTTACTAAAAGAACTCAGGAATCTAAAGAGTGAGTATGCCCACAGTAACCCAGTCATTTTCTCTCAACAGAGTTCCTTAAAAATGCCCCTCGTGTGTATTCTCAGCAGTGTTTCCCTGAGAACAGCCAGAAAGGTTCCTACTGAAACAGTGCATCTGATCATGCCACTCCTGCTCAAAACGTTTTCTCTTCGATCTCACTCAAGAGTGAAATCTAGTTTCTCTTGTGGCCTCCGAGGCCCACAACAAGCCTCCTGCTTCCTCTCCTACCTCCCCTCCAGCCACACTAGTCTCCCTGTTCTTCCTCATGAAACCAGACTGCTTCCCTCACGGCCTCCGTGTTCCCATTTCCTTTGCTACCTGTAATACTTCCCCCCAAAATATCTGTCAGTTTTGCTCTTTCACTTTTATTTAGTTCTTAATTCAGGTGTTACTTTTATCAGAAAGAGCGTTCTTGTAAAAAAGTACCATGTGTACTCGAGTATAAGCCAACCTGAATATCAGCCGAGGGACCTAATTTTACAACAAAAATTGCATTAAAAATGTGCTAACTCGAGCATGGTACCCCATCAGTCCTGAATGAAGGACATGCCTAGAGATAAAAAATCAGACCTTGATCTATTTACAGGTTTTTCCTTTCTGCTTAAATTTTTTTCTTTTAATTAATTTATTCTTCTATGGGTAATTGGTTTCCTTTTTGTTGTCATCGCTGTGTTCTCACTGATCGCCTATCTTGC
>NW_022107431.1:52946802-52971903 GCF_000313985.2 Echinops telfairi | reverse complement strand
TTGACACAATGGATGGATTGTGATAAGAGTTGTATGAGTCCCCAATAAAATGATTTAAAAAAAGTGCTGAAAAACCTTGGCTTATACACAAGTATATACGATAACCTTTACATATGTAAAAAAGTAACCTTTCCTGTTACTGTCTCATTCTCTCATTTTGTTTTCTTTTTCTTATTGCTACTGATTAGTAAAGAACAATATGTGGGCACTTTTTATGCTTATTTTCAATGTCTCCTCACTAGAATGTAAATTCTATAAAATATAAAGTTTTATAATTTTGTCTATATCATTCTTAATGCCTAGAAGATAGTGACTGCTATTTTAGGTGCTTAATTGGCATTCATTGAAAAAGTTAATGAAAGTTCCTGTTGCCAATATAACCAGCCTGATTTATTGATATTTGAAGTAATTTTGGTTTTAGCAATACATCATTTCATCATTTTCTTTTGTTCATCATCAATCACATAGTCATTACACGTTTTAAGTGTAGCTACTTATGGAGCAACCAGTATGAACAGGAAACGTACCATTCAATATTCCATAGTCTAATGAGGTGTTTGACATTATATTGCAATAGAAATGTGAAAGAGTATTTTCTATGCAAGGTATGACTGCACAGAAGGTCACTTGGTATAGAAAGGCATATGAGTAAGAATACACATTAAGCGGCTATGATAAAGAGGTACCACAACACAGTGCTTCAAGCAGGATCCTCAACAAGATGGATTGACACGGTGGCTGCAACAGTGGGCCCCCTGCTTGAATTGACTGTCGGGTGGTGTAGGAATGGAAAGCATTGCATTCTGTTTTGTCTGTGGGGTCACTTTGGGTTGGAGCTAACCTGATACCACCTAACCACAGTAAAAAGCAAGAAAAAGGTATTTTTTTCTTTCATGTAAGAGTTCAGAAATTTGTTTGTGTAGAGTAGAAATACAAATCTGTCAGTGCCTCCATCCAGGGAAACTGACTTGTATTATTTTGCAGTTCCATCATATCTTAAGGTAGGGACTCACAAACTTTAAAAATAAAAGCCACATTATAAATATTCTAAACTTTGTGAGCTGTTATGGTATTAATGTAGCCACAGTTATGTAAATAAGGAGCCTAATATGCTTTCCATTATAATACATCTTTTTCATTAAAAATGCAGGTGGTAGGCCATAGTTTTCAAGCCCTTCCTACATTATCTTTCATGAGCATTGTTGAAGCAGGTATGCTATCTTTCTAATTGTTCTCCAGCCTGGCCAAGCAAAGAGAGAGAAGAGGGCAAGTAGCTTAATTTCCATCCCCCACATCTCACTTTCATTAACTAAAACTTGATCATATGCCCAAGTCTATATCTGGAATGTCGACTGGGAAATGTATTATCTATTTTTTGATCATGTCTCAGAGTGAAAACTTAGAGGAGTTGTTCTAATACTTCATGAAAGAGAAGGAGGGTAGATATTAGGGACATTAACAGAGAATCTTATACGGATCATTCAACCTGACAAAAGTCACGAAAGACTGAAAGTATGCTAGTCACTTATAATTTCAGCTTTGGTTATGTTAATTTTAATTCCAAAAATTGTTAGAATATCCATTCTGGAAAATACCTTAAAATGGAATCCAAAAATCCTTATTTTGGAGACAAGAGAGGCAAATAAGTGACTTGTCTTGTGTGGTAGAGTTGTTTGATATTGGCGTCCATTGTAGTTTGTCTTTCTGGGACACTTTTTACTATCAGAAAATATTCTCTTCTTTAGCTATTTGCATTATTGACTTCCTGCTTATCTATTGTAACTTCCTAAGGGAAATAATCTGGAATATTCATATATGAACTTTAATCCCTTAACAGTGTTCTCCCTATGTATTGTTAGTTGCTTGTCTTTGACCTCTGAGAAAGTAGTGAGCCATAGCTTTTTGCTGAATTTTGGTGCGTTATAAACCATGTCTGAACTGCTGAGTCATTAAAAACCACTGAAGAAATCATCAAGTTGAAACTTGATCAGATTCATGGAGACTTCCATTGAAGACAAGTGGACAACAGAGATATTAGTGAACTACTCAGGGTTCTTGGGCAGTGCAATACCATTAAAAATACCTAGTTTTCATGCAAGATGCAGTTTAATATAGGGGTGAAAGAAAGTTTGAACTTTCCTCCTGTTATATATCTTCCGTTACTTGCATATTCCTTATTTTAATGATCTTTTACTCTTTGGCATATCTTTATTTGTTATTGATGGCCTAATTTCCCTCTCTATTAGAACTTTGAAACTTGATTTTAATTGTAGAGTAACTAAAACAAATGGAATAACTGAAGAAATCAAAGAGCTGAAGAAAAAATTTCAAAGGGCGTCCCAGGAAGACAAAGTCAAATATTATAATGACATATGCAAAGACATAGAATTAGAAACCCAAAAGGGAAGAACACACTGAGTATATCTTGAAGTGAAAGAACTCAAGAAAAAATTCAAGTCTAGATTTGCAATCTTGAAAGATTCTATGGACAAAATATTGAATTATTCAGGAAGCATAAAAAGAAGTTGGAAAGAATACATACTAAGCAGCAGCCAAGAGATCAAAAGACATACTGCATTAGGTATTGGATCAAGAGGCAATTATGTGAACATGGCTTACAATCAGGAAAGGTGTGCGGCAGGGTTGTATCTTCTCATCATACATATTCAATTTGTATTCTGTGAAAATAATCAGAGATGCTGGATTATTACTATTAAACTGTGATGTGCAGATGACACAACTTTGCTTGCTGAAAGGATGGATTGAAGCATTTGCTGATGAAGATCAAGGATTGCAGCCTTCAATATGGTTTACAACTCAATGTAAAGAAGACCAAAATCTTCACAACTAGACTAATAGGTTACATCATAGTAAATGGAGAAAATTTGAAGTTGACAAAGATTTTTGTATTCCTTGAATCCACAACCAAGCCCCATGGAAGCGGCAGTCCGTAGATCAAAAGACACATTGCCTTAGGTAAATCTGCTACACAAGACCTCTTTAGAGGATTGGGAAGCAAGATTGTTACTTTGAAGATGAAGGCGTGTCTTACCTTAGCCGTGTTATTTTCAGTTGCCTCATCTGCATGTGAAATTTGGACATCATGGGCTGCTAAAAGGACAAACCAATGTGTCTTGGAAAATGTATGAGGTAGCGCGCATCGTAAAGGTAAGGATGGCGAGACTTCATTTTAGAGACCAGTCTCTGAAGACGGATATCATGCTTGATAAAGTAGAGGGACAGCGAAAAAGAGGAAGGTCCTGAAGGAGATGGATTGACTGCAACGGTGGACTCAAGCATAGGAACAATTGTGAAGATGGTGCAGGACTGAGCAGTGTTTTGTTTTGTTGTATATTGTGTTGCTGTGGATACGAACACTCAATGGCACATATGAACAACAACTTTATTAATTTTAGATGCTTCTTATGTTAGGATGGTAAGCATTCTGGTATTACATGGAGTTTAAAATTATTTTCTAAAGAGACATGATTATAGTAAATACATAAACTTTATGTGATCTCTCTCAATGCTTTTGAAATTGAGTTCTTCTGCGTGTTGGCCCATAATGGATATTTCTTACTGCAATTTAAAAGCAGATGTTAGAACTAAGTCTATAGCTAAACTACATCTTGCATATATCAGAAACATTGAATATACACCTGCATTAAGTTAAAGTTAAACTGGGTTTTATTACTTACAAAGTGATAGGGTACACTATTAATTTCATAAATACAGACAATTAATACCTACTAACTAAAAGCCATAGAGATGAATATTTCTTAATTCTTGATTTGAAGTAAAACAAAAAATGAATTCATATTCGTCTTTGAATAATATTATAATCTCACGACTCTATTTCTAGCAGTATCATTAAGTTTATTCCTAGAAGAGTTCTAAAATATTTTATTGGTTAGATAATGAAAGTATTTTATTGCTAAGAGCAAAGTTTTATATGAGCTATTTGATTTCCTTGTGGTTTCATTCATTCATATGTAAAAATTAACAATAGTTGCCTTGCATAGATCTTTTTTTTAAAAAACATTTTATTAGGGGCTCATACAACTGTTATCGCAATCCATACACACATCAATTGTGTATAGCGCATTTGTACATCATTCTCAAAACATTTTCTCTCCACTTAAACCCCCGACATTAGGTCCTCATTTTTCCCCTCCCTCCCCACTCCCCCCTCCCTCATGAGCCCTTGATAGTTTATAAATGGGTATTTTGTCATATCTTGCCCTGTCCGACGTCTCCCTTCACCCACTTCTCGGTTGTCTGTCCCCCAGGGCCGAGGTCACATATAGTTCCTTGTAATCGGTTCCCTCTTTCTTACCCATTCTCCCTTTACCCTCCCTGTTTCGCCACTCACATCACTGGTCCTGTAGGGTTCATCCGCCCTGGATTCCCTGTATTTTCAGTTCCTGTCTGTACCAGTGTACATCCTCTGGTCTAGCCATACTTGCCTTGCATAGATCTTACATGACTTAATGAATGTTTGCCTTTTTTACTTGAACCATAGATGACATATTTTAAATTCTACATCTATTGTTTTTTTCAAATTGTTAATTTTGCAGCATTCCTTCAGAAACTTCTTATGGCTGGTATAAGCACAGCATGTCTGTTAATACTGGTTTTTACTGTAATAATTACAAATTATTTACCTATTTATTTTTCATATGATTATACCCGGGGAATTAATCTATAGGACTTATCATTATAGGTATCTGTTTTTCAAAAGTTTGCTGTACACTATTTTGCATTTATGAAAAGTCTACATTAGTACCTGCCTTCTGTAGCCAAGTTCCCTCTCTAGGAATTACCCTGAATATTTTACATTGTTGGATTATGTCTGTGAACTCAATGTGTGTTGTTTTAGGTTTTATGTATTTAGTATGAATTGGTATGTTGTATTTTGGGTCTGAGATGGCTTAAAACATTTTCCCTTATAAATTAACGGTAATTACTTCTTTGGTTTATCCTATTTTGACTTGTGGACATAAAGTTTCATAGGAATGCTGTCCTTTTAGATTGTGAAGGAAGCCCATTAATTAATCATATAATGAGTAGAAGAACTTGATTATGCCAATTTTTTGGTGTCCATTGATAGGGGATTTATTTACTTACTCTTAGAGCTTCTTTCTGTAGTGTTTATTTTATTGTTAAGCTATCTATTCACTGGTGACTATCAACCAATTTCTTACTTACTGATTGTCTCATTATCCAGTGTTTCACATTCATGACTGTAGTTAGAAAAATCTGTTATCTGACTATTTTGTAGAGCAAAATCTATTTTGCAAAGATGAGGTGTAAGAGGAGAGTAACAATTGACTGATTGTTAAGGCTATGTGTCAACTTGGATATTGAAAATGTACCTAATTTTTTTTAACTTAATTTTGGGAATTATTATTCTTATCTTTCTGTGTGGACATTTACTGGAATTTCGTGCAAGTATTAACGTCAGAATTTTCTGGAAGTTTGGAAAAAGACATTTATTCTATAATGAAATTTATAGGTTTTTATGGGTCATTTTCTATGATATGCTTAGCATGCAGATCATTTAGATAGAAGTTGTTTTTAATTAAATCAACAAATTGTAACTTTTCAGAAAACAGGGACTCATGTTGTTTATGTGTTTGTGTCTAGCTATAGAGGAGGCTAGGAAATGTAGCTTAGCCCTGTGCCCAGGTATAATCCAATCCTGTGGAAGAAAAGAGAAACTTTTGGTGAATAGAGGTTGATTGCTACCAGGGCATTCTGTTGCTTCGGTGTTATTTGAAGATCAGAATTTATCAGGGAGAAAGCTGGGTCTTCCTGGCTCAGTTATGCTGCATGTACTTAGCTCATTCACTTAAGGAGTGATCCCAAGACTCCTACCTGCTCTTTTTATCCCTGTCCTCTTCTAAATCCACCTGGGGATTTTGGCAGCCCCTTATCAATGTACTGCTGCAACCATTTAAAAATTATCTGGAACAACATTTTATATGCATATATTAATGATATTGCTCGATAATATTCACAGTCTGGTGGGTCACCTTTTTCTCTTTCTGAATGGGTACAGATGAGGATCTCTTCCAGTACTTGCCATAGAATGGTGAGTGTTGTCAGTGCTGCTTCACTTTTTGCAAGGTGGGAGAGTTACCTATTTTGGTTTTGATGGATATTTATCGATAATAAATGATTTTGAACATTTTTCATGTGTCTATTGGTCATTTTAATGTCCTCTTTGGTTAAATGTCTATTTAGTGCTGTGCCCATATGATTGAGTTGTTGTTAAGTTGTCCAAGTTTTATATATTAGTTTGATTAGATCTTGTCAAGTACATGGTTTCCAAAGATAATCTCTTAGTTGGTAGCTTGCCTTTTCACATTTTTTAGTAACACCTTTTGATGAACAAGAGTTTTTAATTCTGATGAGGCTTTATCTACTTATTTTGCCACTTGATTTTTGTGCTTTTATTATATTAGTTTTTCTCTTGTGGAAAGCAAGCTATAATAGTGTTATCCATGATAGTTCTTCTAAGGTGTTTAAAAAAATAATTTTATAGTTTCTGTTTGTACTTTTAGGTCCTTAATCCATTTTGAATTTGTTTAAAATATTTTTATATGTTATAAAGCAAGCCTCCTCCTTTTTCATTTTCTTGTATGTGGAAATCCAATTTTTGAAGCATTGCTTATTGAAGTCTTCTTTTGTCATTAAATGGACTTAGCACTCTTGTCAGAAGTCAGTTTAAACTCTAAATATCTGGATTAATTTCTGGACCCTTAAATATATAGAATGGTGCTCTGAAAGGATTATTATTTTTCATATTAAACAGAATCAGATAGTTGCCTTAGTAGACTATTTAAATATGTGTTGATATGCTTCCTTTTATTCAGACTGTTTTTGAACTTAAAGGTACAAAGAAATGATGCACTCCTTGAAGAACATCATGACCGTCGTGGTGGAATCTCTGATGAACAGATTTGAAGAAGATGAGCTACGAGTTCAAGAGAAGCAGAAAAAAACCCCAAAGGAGAAAAGCAATAGTTACTGCACAGACAATAGCTCTGATAGTGATTCTTCATTCAACCAGGTGCGTTGCTTTGTTTGGCATTTTTATCTTGAAATGATATTTAATAATAAATAACTCAAATAAATTCTGTATGAATTCTGTGCTGGGAAGATAGAAACACCAGCAATCTGTTATTTAGATTCCTTCATTTTTCTTAACTTTGGATATGCCGTCAGGCAAAAAAACAAAAAAAAACAGTCAATAGAGAAAGACATCCTGTTTGGTAAATTGCAGAGTCTGCACCAGTGAGGGAAACTCGTAAGGAGATAGATTGACAGACTGGCCGGAACAACAGCAAACATAACAAAGATCGTAAACTGTACACTACTAAGCAACGGCATGACTTTTTCTGTTCTCCATGAGGCTTCCTCCAAAGCCTGTGTCTTTTTTCTATGGTTTACTGGCTGCATACAGCTGGGGTTCCGATCCTAGGTGCGCCACTTATTATATTAACTGTGATTTCTGACCAATAAATTTCGTCTTTGTGCCATCATGCTTCTTATTTTTAAAATGGAAATGGTAATTCCTTTTGTCTCATAGGGTCATTGAGAAAACTGAGTTAATGTGTCTTAAATGCTTAGCACTGTGCCTGTCACACAGTTGGTGTGTTTGTGACATAATCTGCTGTCAGTTTGAGAGGATTAAGAGTGAAGGGGTGGAGTTTAGCCTGTCAGCCAGGTGGCAGCTTGATGACCTAATTTGGAGGCGTTAAGGGGATAAATAGTAGCTCACTGGGAGACATTGCAGCTGACAAGACACATGGAACTATACTAGTGGCCTTAGCTGGAGGAGCCACATGGAGACCCCTGCCAGCGCGGAGATGCTTACAGTGTCACTGGATCCACAAGACTTCCTAACCAGTGGCCTGTGATTTTCCTGCATTTGCCATCATTGCATGTGTTTCTTGAGTCTGAAGAGGACTTAATATGTTGGTATCAGACATATGGGCTAATAACGGATTTGTGGACTTGATTTGGACTGGGCTAGGATGTTTTTTTAGTTTACAATACTCTTTATATAAAGCTCTGTCTTATACACATATGAATGTCTATGAATTTGTTTCTCTAGTCAGCCCAGACTAACACAGTTGGTGTTCCATAAATATTAGCATTTATTGATGTGGCTATGTTTTAAAAGGTGTACTGCAGCAGGAGGCCCCAGTAAAATTATTTATAATTAAAAAAAAGGTGTACTGCAATGGATTTATATCCTTCCTCTTCTCCCACAGTATTCAGTGTAGTATAGGACAGACAATCTGCTATTTTATAGTGAGCAAGCTGAACCCCGGGCTATCTACTCTGTAGGTTGAAGGTGAATTTGTGGTAACTCACCAATTATTATTGAATAATGTGAATTTGTTTAAGGCATTTATGCACCCCCCCTTCTCTTTCAAGACAGCATCTTAAAACCTATACTAGGCAGAACAATATCTCTCCTCTGCCCAATTAAAACTGTCCACATCCTTACCCCCAGAGTTTACATACATGTTAGTTTACATGACAAAATGGATCATTGTTGATATAATTAAGGATTTTGAGATGAAATGATTATCTGAGTGAGCATAACAAGTGTCCTTATCAAAGAGACACAGAAAACTCAGGGTCAAAAGTAATGTGACCAGGAAGTAGAGATCCCATTGATGCAATTGCTTTCTTTGAAGAGGGAGATCATGCTGACGGGATTCAAGTGAACTTTTCTTGTCCGTGTTAGGTGCCGTCAAGGTGGTCCTGACTCACAGGGATCCTATGTACAACAGAATGAAAGACTGCCCAGATCTGTATCACCCTCACAATTGTTATGTTTGAGCCCGTTGTTCAACCAGTGTGTCAGTTCATCTTGTCAAAGGTGAAACCAACCATCTACTTGACCTGTCCTTTTCCAGGACTGGCCTCTCCTGATAACATAACCAAAGCACATGAGACTGTCTTGCTAACCTCACTTCTAAAGAGCATTCTGGCTGTACCTCTTCCAAGATAGATTTGATCTGGCAGTCATTTGTACTTTTAATATTTTTTGTCAATACCATATTTTAAATGCATAGATTCTCATTGAGTCTTCCTAATTCAATGCCCGACTTTCTCATGCAAAATGGGAAATTGGAAATACCATGACCTGGGTTAGGCACATCTTAATCCTTAAAGTGCTTTTCAACACTTTAAAGAGGTCTTGTACAGCAGATTTGCTAAATGTGATATAGTTTGTTTTTTTTTGTTTTCTGTATAATCTCTTGACTGCTGCTTCCGTCGGTATTAACTATGGATTCAAGCAAGGTGAAATTCTTGACAACTTCAACTTTTTCTTCCTTTATCATGATGTTGTCTGTTGGTGCACTTGTGAAGGTTTTTGCTTTCTTTATATTGAGTTGAAATCAGATGGAAGGCAACAGTCTTTAATTGTCATCAAGTGCTTCAAGTTCTTGCTTTCAGCGAGCAATACAGTATCATCTTCATAGTGTAGGATGTTAATAAGCCTTCCTTCAATCCTGATACCATTTTTCTTCATATGATCCAGTTTATTTGATTATTTGCCTATAGCTCAGCATATAAATTGCATACTTATTGCTCAGCTTAAGTATGGTGAGAAGATACAACCCTGTCACACATTTCCTAATTTTAAACCATGCATTTTTCCCTTGTTCTGATTTCCTCCTGATCCTCGTACAAGTTCCTCAAAAGCACAATGAAATATTCTGGAATTCTCACTTTTCTTAAGGTTATCCATAATTTGTTATGATCCACACCGTGGAATGTCTTTGCACTGCCAATGAAACACAAGTAAACATCTTTTTGGTATTCTCTGGCAGCTCCCTGTGAATGTAATGTACTGCTGCAAGTGCTGGTGGATGATCGTCAGTAAAATTTTACTTGCCTGTGGTGTCAGTGATATTGTCCTATAATCTGAGCATTCTGTTAGGTCACCTTTCTTTGGAATGGGGACAAATATGGATCTCTTCTATTCAATTGGCTAAGCTGTCTCCCAAATTTCCTGGCATAAACTAGCGAATTATTCTTCTGTCTTCTCGAGCTGCCCTTTGAACATTTTTGTTCATTTCACATCCTCATTTCTTCCATTTGCTTTAGCTACTCGGTGGTTAAGAGCAAGTTGCAAGTTTGTTCTGCTATCCACTTTGGTCTTTTCTTTCCTTCCTCTCTTTCAGTGACCCTTTGCTTTCTTCATGAACAATATTTGTGATGTATTCCCACAGCTCATCAGGTTTCCTCTCATTAATGTTCAATGCATCAAATCTGCCCTTGAGATATTCTTGAAATTCTGGGGGGGAGGGGGAGGGGCAGGAATGTCCAAGGTTGTTCTTTGGCTTTCGTGCACTTGTGTTCATTTTCTTCAGATTTAACCTGAACTAACATATTAGCTATTTATGATCTGTTTGCAGTCAGCCCCTGACTTGGTTATAGCTGCTGATATTGAGCTTTTCCATCGTCTCTTCCCACAGATTATTCCACTGTGTATTCCATCTGGAGATGTCTATGGGCATTAATGCCTTTTGTGTGTTGTTGAAAAAAGGTATTTGCTATGAACAAGAAAGGTCTTGCAAACTTCTATAATGTGATCTCCAGATTAATTTCTATCACCAAAACCACATTTTTCCTTCCTCTTCATTTCCCACTTTTGCATTCCAATCACCATTAATTATCAATGCATCTTGATCGAATGTTTGACCATTTCCACCTAAAGATGTTGGTAAAATTCTCAATTTTTTCATCACTAGCTTTCGTGGTTGGTGCATAAATTTGAATAGCAGTTATATTGATAGGATTTCCTTGAATTCGGTTAGATAGAATCTCATCACAGACTGTATGCCATTCAGGATTAATTTTGATTGTCCTTTTTGACCATGAATGCAATGCCATTCTCCTTGATTCTGTCATTCCTGGCATAGTGGATCATTTGAATTTCTGATTCAAAATGGCCAACGCCAGTCCATTTCAGCGGTGATCTTTAGGTGGTCATTTCAACTTTTACCACTTCACTTTCTCCTAGAGTCATATTTCATACACTCCACGTTCCAATTCTTAGTAGATTTTTGCAGCTGTTTCATCTTTTAAAATTTTTATAAAAAATCATTTTATTGGGGGCTCATACAACTCTTTTCACAATCCATACATCCATCCATTGTGTCAAGTGCATTTGTACATTTGTTGTCATCATCATTTTCCAAATATTTGCTTTCTACTTGAGCCCTTGGTATCAGCTCCTCATTTTTCCCCTCCCGCCCTGCTCCCCCCTCCCTCAATGAACCCTTGATAATTTAAAAACTATTATTATCGCCACTCTCACCACTGGTCCTGAAGGGATCATCTGTCCTGGATTCCCTGTGTTTCCAGTTCCTATCTGTACCCGTGTACATTCTCTAGTCTAGCCAGATTTGTAAGGTAGAATTGGGATCATGATAGTGGGGGTGGTGGGGTGGGTGCAGGAGGAAACATTTAAGAACTAGAGGAAAGTTGTATGTTTCATCATTGCTATACTGCACCCTGATTGGCTTGTCTCCTCCCCAGCGACCCTTCTGGAAGGGGATGTCCAGTTGCCTACAGATGGGTCTTGGGCAGCTGTCTCATCTTGAGTTATTCCCAATAAGCAAATGAAATCTTGAAGGTTTCCCTCCTATAGGCTTTATTTACTCCATTCACCTCACCATGGTGGACTGTAATTTGAGAAAGCATCTCCTCCTACATTTCGAGTGTGCTGACCTGAGGGCACCCCTCCTCTGGCTCTATCTCTGAGATTACTCTGTTCCATTCTTCAGGTCTTCAGTGTCTGACAATGTTTTGAAGCTATGCCTAAGGTTCTCAGTGGGTTCTTCCTCCGAAGTGGGCAGCCAGCTAGTTCCTTATTCATTGTTCTTCGTCTGGATGCTCCACTGAAACCTGTTCACTTTGGGTGACCCTGCTGGCGTTTGAAATCCCCGTGACCTAGCTTCCAGCATGACAGCAACTCACAAACCACCACAATATGACAAACTGACAGACAGACAGTGGACCACATTTCCAGTCTCTCTGAAAATCTCGCAAGCTCTTACTACTGAGAAATTCTACTTTTGAGGTTTTCATTCTGTTGCGTCAGGATGACTCGTTCCAAATCTCCTCCTCTTTCCAGCAGCATAAGTCAACCACAGCATAGTCACAGCCCCACGCACAACACTCCTGAAACCATCTATCTCTCACTTGAGGCTGTAAATCTCTCCATTAGCAGATAGGCTCACATTTTTGTCCCAGGGAGTGGCAACTGATTTTGAACTGCTGGCTTTGAGGTTTGGAGTCCAGTGCTTACCCAACAGTGCCATCAGGGGTAGCTACCTGCAATTGATACACTTTTAATTATTCTTCCGATTTATTTCATAAGAGGGAAAGGTTGAATGGAGCCTAAAATCTTAAATACTCTGAAGAGAGTGGGAAAAGTAGCTGAAATTAGAAAGTAAAAAGAAAAATGGAGGTAGTAGTGTGGCTTCCTAGAGTGAGAGTGAGGGGAGGGCAGGTTTGAGCTTAGTTTGCTCACTTGTTTGTTTTAGTAATCCTTAGGGAGTCAATTTGATATCAGAAAATGTCGTTCTTTGTTAATAATGCCAGTGCTTTAAAAAATCAATATCTAAAGATTTTATTGACTGTAAAATATGAATAGGCTTCTGTTATTACTTCCCAGTATGTTTTCTTTTTCAGAATAGTACAAATGTTCTCTTTTGTTCAAATATAATTAGAACTTCTAGGGAATAAGAAAAATAGCTTAGTATTTGGAAACATCTTTAAGCTCATGTTTTTGCTTTGTTATGGTGTCTTTGTTCTGTACTTAGGCTTAATGAAGTGTGGGTGCACATTATTATACACTTTAGATGTACTCAAATTTGCAAAAGGCATTCTAGATAAATGAAGCATTCTGAGTTTTGAACAAACCAATTTTGTATTTCGGTTTTGTCATTGATGAGCTATAGATCTTGGTTTCTTCACTTCTCTGTGCCTCAAGTTTCAGTAGAAGGATTTTACAGGTGTTCTGTCTGGGAACTTACCTTCTAGGGCAGTGGTTCTTCACCTGTGGGTTGCGATCCCTTTGGGGGTCAAACAACTCTTTCACAGGGGTCACCTAAGACCATCGACAAACACATATTTCTGATGGTCTTAGGAACCGAGACACTCCTTCCTTCTCTATCTGTCTCCAGGCCGGGCCACATGCAGATATGCCCACATATGAGTACCCATGCTACACCATGCTTCAAGACAAAATTTCATTTATTTGTAACTAAAAATAAATATTTCACAATATATAATTACATATTGTTTTTGTGATTAATCAGTATGCTTTAATTATATTCAATTTGGAACAATGACAATACATCTTGCATATCAGATATTTACATGATGATTCTTAAGAGTAGCAAACATAGTTATGAAGTAGCAACGAAAATAATTTTATGATTGGAGGCCCACCACAACAAGAGGAATTGTGTTAAAGGGTTGTGGCATTAGGAAGGTTGAAAACCACTGTTCTGGGTTTTCTTTGTGTGTGTAATGATTTAGCATATCTTAAGCATTTTGAACAGTGCATGCTACATAAGCACTTACATAGTTTTTGCTGTCATCATTGTTATTCTCATTGGGTAAATTTGTTTTTATGAATGAAAAATAAATAATTTTGTAATTAGTCATGTGACAGCCTAAAATAGTATTAGATTTGATATTTATTTTTCCATTTTATTTCTTATAAGTGTTTGAAAATTTATAATAGCTAATTTCTTTAACTGAATGTGTTAGTTTGGGTTGACTAGAAAAACAAATTCTTAGACACTCATGTGTATAAGAAAGCGCTTCATATACAAGAGCAATTGAACATTGAGAAAACAACCCAGCCCAGTCCAGATCAAGTCCATAAGTCCGACATTAGCCTATATGTCCGATACAAATCTATAAATTACTCTTCAGACTCACGCAACACATGCAATGATGCCAAATGCAGGAAGATCACAGGCCACTGGGTGGAAAGTCTGGTGGATCCAGTGGTGGTATAAGCATCTCAGTGCTGGTGTGGGTCTTCACGTGGCTCTTCCAGCTCCAGGGTGGTAGCATAGCTCCATGTGCCTTGTAACAGGAATATCTTGCAGGGAGTGAGTTTGTGTCTTGCCTCCAGCGAGCTATTTATCTTCTTAGTGCCTCTAAACGAGGTCATCAAGCTGTGACTTGATTGACAGGCTAAAACTCTTAAGTCTCAACTTGACAACAGATTATGTAACTACCTCACTGGTTGTATGTTTAATGGTTTACTCAGTTTACAAACCAAACATTTAAAATATATAGAGGAGCTTTGTAGTGTAAATTCATTTTGAGGGTGATTTGATTTGGTTTTTAAAAACAGCAATAATGTGAGTGTTCTTCAATATATGTTATAATAAAGGAATTGAGTTTGGTACCACTGTAACATTATGGCATTTATCTGAGGTTTATCGTCTCGGGTAAAAATGTACCTGATAGAAGTGTATCCAAATCTTATTGTAGCATGAGCAGACCCTTCAGTTGGTATCCACATGGTTATATAAGAGGATCAAATACATTGTAGACTTATCAACCTATTCCAGGGGAGGAAAGGGGAACCGATTGCAATGATCGACACATTATCCGCCCCCCCCCCCAAGGGGGTTGAATAACCGAAACCATGGGGGAAGGGATACATACATTAATTATATATATATAATTATAATTATATATATTATATATAATTATATATAAATTATAATTTATAATTTATCAAGGGTCATGAGGGTGGGAGTGGGGGAGGGAGGGAAAAAAGAAGAGCTAATATCAAGAGCTGATACTTTCAAATAGAAAAATATAAAGTATATGTTTAGAAAATAATGATGCCCCCCCCACACACACACACACAACACACACACACCACCATCTACCTCTGGGTTGCCACAAGGGCCAGCTGCCCACCTACCCTGAATCCACGCAGGAGGGAGGCAGCAGTAGGTCTTGGTGGGGCTAAGCCTGGCTCCAGAGGAGACAGAGCTCCATGAAGGGACAGCAGCCCGTGGGGGGTGGAGTGGGTGGCACACAGCCGGCTTCGAAGTCACCCCGGACATGTAGCACAAGCACCCATGGCTGTAAGATGCTGGACTTTTTATTTTCTGGCATGAAAAATACAAATAATTAAACAATTCCATGTAAAAGTCTGCTACCATGGCCAGGCCTGTAATCCCGGTAATAAATAGTCTAAATGCAAAAAAAAAAAAGAAAAAAAGAAAAGAATGATGGCAACATATGTGCAAATATGCATGTTACAATTGTTGTATGAATTGTTAAAAGAGCTATAAGAGTCCCAATAAAATGATCTTTTAGTTAAAAAAATGTTTTTGGAAATATCTACCAATATTGACATAATCATTACATTTTTAAAAAAAATTGTGAATTAGTTGAAGGTTTACAGAGCAGATCACAGTTTTGCATCCAACAGTTCATACACATTCTGATTTAACTCATCCATCACAGTCTTATCAATGTACTGTCAAAAACCCCACTGCCTCCTGCATTTCCTGTTTCTAGTCCTCTTTCTTTATTAACCCTTTGAACTTTGCTGGTGGATAAATGCTGTCCTTTTGCTCTTAATAGTTGATTATTCTGACATGGAGGTGAGTTCAGTTCAAGAACTGAGGGGCCATCCATAGTTTTGGGGTCCCCACCAGTAAGTAATGCTCGATTTGATCTTTAAGTATACTTGGTCTATTTTATGATTTGGAGTTCTGTTCCATACTTTTCTCCCACTTTATGCAGGTTATTATAATGTGATCCTTTTCAAAGCAGTAGGTCGTGGTGCCTAGGCACCACTTTTTTGCTGAGTTGTGGAGACTAATGTTTGCATGGCTCGTTAGTCCTTTGGGATCATTGTTTCCATATGTACTTTGACTTTCATCACTCTTCTGTTGTACCTTCTGTGTCTACTCACAAGCTTGGAGGACCCTAGTTACTTACAAAATGTGTTAGTGAGGGATTCTGCCAACTAGACATTTCTGGATAGGGGTGGGGTCAAACCTGTCAATCAAGCCACAGCCTGGTGCCACCTTGATGTCATAAGCCTTTTTTATAAGTGCAAGATGCACAGAGATGAACTCTTTCCTGCTTCTCTACCCGCCTACCTGCTGGAACAATGCCTGCCTCAAGGACTGACCCTCTGTGGGCCACCTGGCCCTGAGACCTGCTGGCGCGTTGCCATGTTTCCAGTGACTTTGGATCCACACGACTCTTCACCTACACGACTCTGCTTCACCATTCTGCATCACCAGCAGGAAGCTACCAGAATCTGAGAGGGCCTGGACTAGCTTCAGACTTGATGTAAAGTTGTAAACTATAAAGTTCTTTCTTTTCCATAGTTGAGTGTCACTGGATTTCTTTCTCTAGACAGCCTGGCTTACCACACAAAAGAAGGCTGCAGAACAGTGTCTTTGTGAACCTTGTACGTTAGGCTGGATTCTCTAGAGAAGCAAAGCTAGTGGTGTTGATATAGGTATATAAGGAGAGAAGTTTAGATCAAGATAAATGGCTCATGCAATTATAGGAGTGGATTAGTCCAATCTAGTCTGTGGGTCAGATGTTAAGTTCAGTGCCCTTCCTGCACCAGGTTGAGGTTGATGGACACGAGAAGAAAAAGCAGGAAAACCAGAGGGTGGTGGGTGTCAGTAGATCAGGTGTATGGCTTGACGTTAAACAAATCCAAAGTTTGTGGGTTCTTATGGACCCTGAGTTGGCAGGCCAAAGCTCCCAGGGTTGGTAGACAAGAGGACAGGCCTTTAAGTTAAGAATTGGAGATCAGTGCTACAGAAGCTGGATCTAGGTCACCAAGAAGGATGGAGCTCTTCATAGGTTTCTACTTAAATACGAAGTAGGCGGACTGTGAGCAGGGCTCACAGCAGATTCCATCATGGAGTTGATTACATTCTATTAGATCACGTTATGGGGAAGGCCTCAACTGCCAAGCCCAACTATCATACCTTATTAGGTCAATTGACCTTGGTGTCCCCAAGACTATGGTCCTGTACACCTACCTCCAGCAACTCATCCTCTCAAGATTTTTGGTTATGTCATAATCACTTTAATCCATCACTAGTTAAACACGAACATGTTGCTTGACAAAGAAAGCAACACTTATAGATGGGGCACTGTTTCCCATCTTTAGGAGTTTTCAATCTAAGAGATATTTACAACTGGGAGGGTTTCAAAATGATCATGGAATAATTCTATTATCTTTTTTTTCCCTATTATCTTTTAATTACATTTTCATGAAGTTTTGAAGGCCCTCTCATATATTCAATTGAACACATATTAGATATTTTTAAAAATTGAATGTTATTGTTGTTAGTTGCCATGGCAAGTTATATATTCATCCACTGAAGCCCAAGAACAACTTAAAATGAAGCCAAACTATAACATAGGCAGCCTTTTCAGTTGGCCCCAAGTATTGGGAGCATGGTTTTTGTGGGATTGACTGTGAGTCAGAAATGACAAAAGACAAGGAGTTCTGGTGGAGGAGCTTTGTTAGGCAGGAACAAAGGCAAGGGCAGAGGTTCTTGGAAAAGAGTGGTCACCATGTCATCAGTGGTTGGAAGGGTGTGCGTGTGACTGGAGCCTAGAGGAAAGGGAGAAGAGTGATGAGAGAGAGAGGGAGGGAAGGAGAGAGGAAGGAAGGGAGAGCGGAGTGATACCACGGATAGATTACGTGATGAAGAGAGTATGTTTTGAGAATGATGAGGGCAATGAATGTACAAATGTGCTTTACACAATTGATGTACATATGGATTGTGATAAGAGTTGTATGAGCCCTTAATAAAATCATTAAAAACAATAATACGTAGAGGCTGAAGCAAGCAAGCTTTCTGCAAGTCATCATGGTGCCTTTGTAGTTGTGGTGAAGCTGACCTCTAGGCTACTCCTACTTTCTTAGTCAACCAGAAGGACTTACTAAGGAAAATCGGGATGGAAACGAAAGATGTCACATAAACCAATGCAGAATTAAATCAGTCATCATTCAGAATTCTAATTTAACCTCATGAAGCCCTAAAAAAAGAGTATATTTTATCCTGAGTAAAGTGGAATGTCTTTTATGGACTTAAGTAAAAAGATTTGATCTCTAAATTTGAGCACCTGAGTTTCTCTGTTACTGTGGAATGGATGGTTGTGTGGAATAGGGTGGGATTAACGTAGACTCAGGAGACCAGTGAGGCTGAATTGAAGTTGTCCAGCCTCGAGTACTTGAATCCACAGTGGACATCAGGGAAGCAGCCGTGAAGAGGTAGGCCAATCTGCTGTAGAAGCCCTCTTTAAAGTGTTTACAAATAAAGATAACATTTTGAGGATGAAGGTGCACCTGACCCAACTCATGGTGTTTTTGTTAGTATCATATGCACGTAAAAACTAGACAGTGGATAAGGAAGACCAAAGACTCATTAATGCCTGTTTATTTTGGTGTTGTTGAAGAATATCGAATATAGCGTGGATTTTCAGTTGAAGGAACAAGTCTGTCAGAGTGCTCCTGCGAAGCGAAGATGGATTTGTCTTATATACTTTGAACGTGTCATCAGGAGTTCCTTAGCAAAGGACATTATGCTTGCGAGGATAGTGCAGGACTGGGCAGTGCTTTGCCCTATTACATATAAGTTCATTATGAGTCAGAACCAAGAGGGCAGCACTGAACAACACCAAATTATACATGACAATGCCTCTGGCTAGATTTCAGCAGGGAGGGAGTGATGAGTCATTGCATTTAAGACATTTAAACTTTGGAGGCTGTCTTGCAAACTTAATGATGGGTTAGATGTAGGAAATAAGAAAAAAGACTGACTCTTATTTTTTATTTAAGGCAATATTTGAATGGAAGGTAGTACCACTCACCAAGACAAGAAAATTTGAGAGAGGAGCAAGTTTGGAATCCGTATCATGAATTCTATTTTGGACAAATTAACTTTGAGATGCTTATTAAACATGTCTGTGACACTGTGAAAGATTAATTATCTAGGTAATGCTGGGCATTAATGCTGATTTACAAATCATTATGTTAAGAGTAAAACAAACAAGCAAGCAAACAAACAAGAACAACAAAACCTAAACTGGATGAGATCACCTCAGGATAAAGATATTGAAGAAAGAAGAGTATTTAACCTGGAAGGAAAAGTGATTTTTGGAAGCCCTGTGGCTTAGAGAAGTTATTTGCCCTTGGTGGCTTTCATATTTCCCAGTTATCAGGAACTGAAAGAATATAAAAATCCCAAACCAAACCCCTTGCCATTGAGTCAGTGTACTTAGGGTGAACCTGTAGACGAGAGTAGAACTGACCTGTGGAGTTTCCGAGGCTGCCGTCGTTATTGAAGCGGATTGGCATATCTTTCTCCTGCTGAGTATCTGGTGGGTTCAAGTCACCAGCCTTTCAGTTAGCAAACAGAGGCACCTCCAGGGCTCACTGAGAAAGTTTGTTGCTAGGGTAAGGTGACATCGAGTCAGCTCCACCCCATAGCACAACAGAACTTAGCACTGCACAGTACGGGGTCAGCCTCACAGTTGTTTCTATGCCTGAGCCCATTGTTGCAGCCACCGTGTCAGTCCATCTCGTTGAGAGCCTTCCTCTTTTCCAACACCCTTCCACTTTACCAAACATGACATCCTTCTCCAGGGACTGGTCTTTCCTGACAATATTTCCAAAGTTTGTAAGATGAAGTCTTGTCATCCTTGCCACTAAGGAGCACTCTGGCCTTATTTCTTCCCATATGGATCTGAGAGAGTATAAGTCCTGTAATATAGTAGGCACTGAATAAGTGCCAGCTATTATTATTGCTATTAAAAATATTTAGGTCATTTAAGAAGGTATTTTATATATGTAAATAGCTTTTGAGAGAAAAGGCTCCTTTCATCTCCAGAAGCTATTCACTTCATTTTATTTATTTATTTCACAAATGATAACGGCATTGCTATTCCTCATTTAGCATTATATTTTTAAAGATCATTTTATTGGAGACTCTTATAACATCCATGCATCAATTGTGTCAAGCATATTTGTACATATGTTGCCATCATTTCCTAAACATTTACTTTCTATTTGAGCCCTTGGTTTCAGCTCCTCTTTTTTCCCCTCCCTCTCTCTACTTCTCTCACCTTTGTGACCCTTTGATAAATTATTATTATTTTCATATCTTACATTGACTGCTGTCACCCTTCCCCCACATTTCTGTTGTTTGTCCCCTGATGTGGGGGATGGGGTTATGCATAGATCATTGTGATCTGTTCCCTCTTTTTCCCCTTCTCCCCTACCCTCCTGGTATAGCTACTCCCATTTCTGTTACAGAGGGGTTAATCTGACCTGGATTCTGTGTGTTGTGAACTCTTATCTGCACCAGTGTACATGCTCTGGTCTAGCCAGAACTGAAAGTCAGGACTGAGGTCATGATAGTGGTGGGTGAGGAAGTCTCAAGCAACCAGAGGGATATTGTGTGTTTCATCATGCTATACTGTGCCCTGGTTGACTCATCCCTTCCTTGTGATCATTCATTAAGGGGATGTCCTATTGTCTACAGGTAGGGTTTGGGTCTCTGCTCTGACCTCCCTTGTTTTTAACAAGATGTTTTTTTGGGGGGGTCTTCTGATGCCTATTACCTGATACCTCATGATCGCACAGGCTGGTGTGCTTCTTCCATTTGGAATTGTTGCTTCTCTGCTAGATGGCCGCTTGTTTAACTTCAAGCCTTTAAGACCCCAGACACTATATCTTTTGATAGCTGGGCACCATTTGCTGTCTTCACCACATTTGCATATGCACCCGCTTTGTCTTCAGCAATTGTGTTGGGAGCATGAGAAACACAGAATGCCAGGTTGTTAGAACCAAGTGTTCTTGCCTTGAGGGAGGGCTTGAGCAGAGGTCCAAAGTCCACCCACCTGTCAATGTATTGTTATGTAAATATATGTACATAGGCCAATACCTCTATTTTTATGAATTAATATATTTACATATATACATACCTATCTTTATACCTCTTTCCATAGCTTTGCTTCCTAGATCTTTCCTCTGTTTCCTTTGTGTAAATTTTTGTAGATGAAAATTTTTAGTCCAGGATTTTTTTTTTTAACCAAAGAATAAGCCTGCAGAAAGACTAAGGAAAAACATAGGAAAGAAAGGGAATACAAAAAGTTCAAGCTATGCCTAGGGTACTATTAATGCCTTTCCACTGATGTATGTTATTTATTTTATCTCTGTGTTTCATTCATCTCATATTCCCTGGTTACAAAATATTTTGTCTTTATGTCTTTTGATTCTTATCACAGTCTGCATATTGTAATTGCTTAGCAAATAATAATAGTTTTCATATACATGAGAGTGCACTGTTCTACTGGGACATTCAATTCCCATTTAAATGCCTTGGGAAACAAAAATGGTAAGTTTGCTGTCAGATCAACATAGATCATTTCTTTTCTTTTATTCAGAATGTATTTTGTGCTTAGAACTATATTGAAAAATCACGGATAGCTTTACTTCTAAAAGTCTATTAAATTAATAAATGTTCTGTCAATTATGTTACAGAGTTACAAATTTTGTCAAGGAAAATTACAATTGATTTTAGATCAGTTGGATCCCGGGCAACCTAAAGAGGTAAGTGTAAATGAACTGTCAAGTTCAGTCAAATATCACATATTTATTATACAAGATTATAATCAGTAGCAGCTGGACTGTTTCTCAGAGAATAAGCCCTTTTTTTACTGGACAATCCTAGCATGATGTACCTGGTGGTAGACTTCTTCATGTTTGAGATGAAACCTTGCAGAGTGAGGGAACTTTTCCTTAGAGAATCTTCATGGTTTATTATGGTTTGTAAGCAGAGATTTTTATTTCCAGTTTTAATTTTAAAGGGATGAAGTTATGGGAAGCTGCCTCTAAAACAATTCCTTTATTGATGCTTTTAAGGTGATATTTTAGTTCATTGATTTGAAAACAAATAAGACCTTCATGTATTGCTCCATCTCTCTTTTTAACTTACAGGAAATGTAAGCAATTTTGACATTTTTATTGCTATTAAAGATATCTCTTTGTTGAATTTTGTATGAAAGTCTGTCAATATGAAATAGAAAGTATAAGAATTTTGGAGTACTTAAGACTTTTGTTTCTACCTTGCCATTTGCTCTCAATTGTCAAAACAAATGATTGCTTTTCTTGAACGTTCATTGGAAAGTAAATGAGTCAATCAAATACCTGGTTGCTGTTGATTTGCTTCTGACTCATGGCAGCCTTGTGTGTTTCAGACTAGAGTGGGAGCCACGGGTTGTAAAGTCGATACTGAGATACATACTGTGGGTGTACTCAAATAACCAACTTTTTTTTCCAACTTTTTGTTTAATAACTAAGTATTTAACCCATTACTCCAGAAAGGGTCTCAACTATATGAAGTTAGGAGAGAGAACAATACTTTTTTTTCTCTCTCAGCATTCTGTTTTATTTTATGGGTTTTCAGTAAATCATTGATAATATCCAAAGGCTAATGAAAGTGTGACTTGACTTTCACATGGTAGCAATTTTACTTTTATTAGTTTAAGACAAATACTTGGTAATTGATTTCAGAATATATATTTTTTCTGCTTATTAAATTAATAAGTTCTGAATTAAATTATGTCCTAATAATTAACTGAAAAGGAGAAATCATTTAACACTCTCAATTAATACCTAATGTTTGAAACTGTCTGTATTCCTTCTTATCCCCATCCTATAGAATGTATTCAGGGATTCTTCTATTGAATAATTGGATTTTACATTTTCAAGTACATATATGCTTTCTTCTTCCCTTGAAAGTTCAGTCTGTTTTCTTGAGGACTGACCCCGCTGTGTCTAACTCCTCATTTTCTTCATCAGTAGGCTTCAGTTGTTTCAGCTGAGAAATGGCTAGTCTTTGAAGAATAGATTGAAATCACTGTGATTACTCATTTGGTGGAAGTGAGTCAGGGAGAAGCTTTGCTCCAAGTGAAGCTATTCTCCAGTGCTGTCCCTTAGGTCAAATTGTATTGAATGAATTCTGATTGGATTCTGAAAGTGATTACTGTAAGTTATATGCTGCCTGTGAAAACACAGAAATTCAATGTTGCATCCCATAGATGAATGATTTTTAAAAATTCTACCTCAGTGGCTAGAAGGTCAGAAAATATGATGTAGCGGCAACTATAATAAGTTCAAAGGAATTGTTTTTGTGAAAATTGTTCATGTATACTGGAATGGGAATGCTTCACCAGGGACATCTGGGCAACTTTTGAAAATTAAGCCTCTTCATCTGTAGGCCCTCCTTTGGAGGCCTTCGGGAGAGGAGGAGGAGTCTGGGGTAAGGCCATTGGACAGTATGCCCTGGTGATTCTATGAAGCCATTGTCCTTGATCCTCTCTTAGCTAGATCTTCATTCCAGACTCTCTTCGCATAGTTAGGGTTTTAAGTTTTACTTTAAAAAACAAAACAAAAATCACCCGTTTTTTCATTCTTTCTCTGCTTAGCACTTAATTGAAATAGTTAAGGGTTGTTTTATTAAACAGCTTCTGATTGCTCATAAAACTTTTTGAGACTCTTTATAAGAGAATCATTTGAAAGAGACATTAAACCCTTTAAAACAATTTTATAGACTCTGCTTTTAAGTAGTTTAGTAACTATTGGGTTGTAGAATTGGTATTGTTTTACTGGCTCGGTATTGATACACATCTTTTAAAACATCTTAGGTGCGATATGAAGCCCTGCAGACGTTATGTTCAGCTCCTCCATCCGATGTTCTGAACTGTGAAAATTGGACCACTCTCTGTGAAAAACTCACAGTCTCTCTCACAGATCCTGATCCTGTGTTTAGTGTAAGAAAAACATTATAGAAATATTAAAATAACTCATGTTTATCCATTCTAGTAGTAAATGAAGTAAACAACAACAAGAAAACAAAACTCACTTAGTGCCATCGAGTCAATGCTGACTCACAGCAAACCTACATGATAGGGTACCACTGCCCCTAAGTTTCTGAGATTCTACCTGTTAACTGGAGTAGAAAGCCTTTAAAGTGCTGAGCGGCTGGTAGTTTCAAACTGCCTACCTTACAAATTGAAGCCCAATGACTAACTATTACACTGTCAGGCATCCTTCAAAAGTGATAGTTTTATCCTAATAAAGCTCAAAGATTTGTTTAAGTTCTGCTTAGCTCATTAGTTGCAAGAATTTTCCTTAAATGAATTAGTTTATTTTTTCATAATTAGATTCAAAGTATAACATCATATTTCATTTCCAGATTGTAGTGGACTGTTAACCTTGTATATTTTATCATTTAAGAGAATACTCAAGTAATTGTGTAATTGTTTTTGAATTAAGAAAAAAATTAAGGTTTAAAAAGAAATCATGACATATAAAATTGGAACAAATTAATTAACACTCATCAAAAGAGTTTGAAGTATTTTCCCAGTGCTTATTTAAGTGCTTATTTAAAGATTGCCTACTTGCTTAAAAGAGAAAAGTTGGAAAATTGTAAAGCTAAGAGTTTAAAAGATAATTTGAGATGAATCATAAAACAAATACAGAAAGTTAAAAAATTGTCAAATTGTTGGATCAATGGAAATATATGATTGATTTATTTTAAATAGTGATTTGCATATGGCTTCAGGAATAGCTATTATAGGATGGGAAGTAAACGTATATTGAAAGTACAGTGATTCTAAAGATAGTATCTTAGTGTGAATAAAAAAATGAAAACTATCAAATTTTAAATATACAATAATTATGTTTTAGAGGCTCTTTTTTCATAATTGATATGAATTTTGGGTTGAAAAAGCACTGAAGTATTCTATATAGAATTTTAAGGCATTAACACCTTATTTGTGTAATTTAAAAATTTCTTCAGCAAATATGTATGTATTGAATACTCACAATGTGTATTATTCCTGTTAGATGATGGCAACCCCAAACTGGACAAGACAGAGGACATCTTTGCCCTCAGGGAACTTACAGTCCAATATAGGAGATAGTAAATAAAGCAAATAGAAAGTATCTTAATACACTTATCTATT
>NW_022107431.1:52930563-52945341 GCF_000313985.2 Echinops telfairi | reverse complement strand
TCCCCCCTCCTCCCCCTCTCCCATGTCCCCCCGGAACTGTCAGTCCCGTTGTTTTCTCCTCCAGATTGTTCATCCAGCCTGTCCTATCCAGACAGGCCTGTAACATCACACTCTTATCAAGAAGTTATAATTACATTGGTAAAAAGAGTAATTTGGGAAATACTGTTTGTTATTTATGTAAGGGTGACGAATGAGACCCCATAAGAAAGAGTAGTTTGCCTCATAGGGTTTCCAGGGCTTTTGTCTCTATGGAAACAGACTACTGAAGTTTTTTCTCATGGAGCAGCTGATGGGTTTCAGTCATCCTGTTTTCAGTTAGCAACCACTAGCTTAATCACAGGGCAAGTAGGTGTGTAATTACGTAACACTTACTTGCAGTTCAAACATACAAACACCAGAGGGTGGTGCAGACTTCTCTAAAAATTCAGTGAGCTAAGAACTTCAAGGGAGGAAAGGCTACTGTTGGGTCAACTTTAACTTTTATGATGCTCTCTAGCAAGAGAAAGTTACAAGTTTCCCCGTTTTTTCCCCATTCTTGACAAAGGCAGAATGTTGACCTAATAAGCTCTTAAAATGTATTTTAAAATTTAAGTAACAACTTTGTAAGTATAGTGAGATGAACTAGGATTTATTTAGTCATGGCAGATACTTATGAAGTAGATGGCCATGTCATTAAGTTAATAAAATTGAAAAACATTTTATTAAGCATTTTGGAAACGAAAACAAGATGTGGCGTTCCTTTCATGTCTGACGTGTGTTTGATCCAAATGCATTTTGACTTTGATTCGATTTCAACATTTCCTACTCTAAGGGATTATTTATTCCATGTAACTGAATGAAGCCTGTAGTGGTTGAAAAGTGTGGGGATGGATAGTTTTCAATTGCTGCAACTGTGTAAAGACTTGCAGAGGATACTGAGCATTCTGGAATCTCCTGAGGTTTTTAGAAGGGATCTTTAGTTGGTTGAGGAATCATTTCTTGCAAGCATATTATCTCAATATTTTATAAAAGCCGGCTTGTTAATTGATATATATTTTTTTCCAGAATAGAAATTTTGGTGCAGTTTTATATTATTTTTATTTAATTGAAAGTCAGATTTTAATAGTAGGATTCATTTGTTTTCAGTGTTAAAGTTGGTATTATTATTATTATAGTTTAAATTATACCAACTTAAAAATATTATTATTATTATAGTTTAAATTATATTTTTGAAACCAAACTAGTGCCAGACTCTATTCTGTTTTACATGTGTTATGTCATTTAGTTTGTAATAATTTATACTTTTGAGTTTTAATAATGTAAAAAATTCAGGATGCATACATTTGTAATGCTATTCTTGAAAACAGGCAGCATGGTTGGAGAGTTCTAAATATCTAATTACTGAAACTACCCACATAAACAATTAAAAAGCAAGGAAGTAAGTAAATAAACCTCGCGTTTGGAATGGCTTTTCAAATTTAGCATTGACATCCTTATTCCTTTGTTTATTGACCCTTTTAGATGGCTATTTCCAATATCTAAATCTTACCTTCCTCTCTCTCAGTGTCAATACATTTACTGAAAACAAATTTTAATAATATATTAAACTTACTATTTATTAGATTACGATTATTTTTACTATTATTTGCAGCCAGTTTTAGGTTTTGCAGACCCAAACCAGATTCTGGTGGAATCACCAAGACAGTGACCTTTAGTCACCCTTCAGGTCCGGTCTGGAACTGAGCTCACTCCATAGTAAAATCACCGACCATTTCAGATCTACGGGAGAGCCTTTAGCGAGGACGAAGTACGGTTAGGAAAGGAGGGGGATGGAAACCGGAAACGCAGGGAGCAATCAGAGTCAGCCACTCACATTGAGGGATTACGTTGGATGACAGAATGAGTATCAATTGTTGAATGTAAAACTGATCATCTGCTTTGTAAACCTTCACCTAATTCACAAAAACAGTTTTTTAAAAAGTGCTTCTTTTTATAGGTACGTTTCTACTCTGGTTTCTGAAGGTTTATTTTCTAGGAGTTTTACAATGCGAAAGATGTTTCTTGTATCGTGTTTCTATTCTTGTAAGAGTCTTAGATGCAAATCTATTGTATTTTCATAGGACCGGATCTTAAAATTTTATGCACAGACATTTACACTTTCACCGTTACACATGACTAAAGAAATTTACACAAGCTTAGGTATGTATGTTTATAAAATCATCTACTAAAATGCTTTTTTTCTCGTCATAGGTACTTATGATGTACTTTGTATCTTTTTTTTTCTTTTTAGCTAAGCATCTGGAGTTATATTTTCTTTCTAGAGAAAATCATATTCCTACTCTTTTAACTGGTATAGATATTACTAATCCGAATGTGACCCGTTTACTTAAAAAGGTACTCATTTTTTATAATATCCTTTTAGTTTTAGTTGAGCAGTTCTGCAATTAAGAATTCTAATTTCCTGAAATCTGTTGACCACTAATATATTATAGGTTCGTCTTCTAAATGAATATCAGAAAGAGGTGCCATCTTTCTGGATTCGTCATCCAGAAAAGTAAGTATGCTTGATTTATGACTTCATGAAATATGCTCGCATACTTTTCAGAGAGGAAAAACCATTAGAGGCAGTCTTATTTGATTTAGAAGAAGAGGAAGAGATTAATAAAGCTCTTTTTCTTCAGCATTCTTGTCTTGAATAGAGCTATGTGGATGGCTCTATGTGTGTACAAGTACCACTTCATATCATTGATCACACCTACTCTTGTTGGGTTGATTCTGACTCACAACAACCCAGTAAAAGTTTTCTGAGGTTGTAAATCTTTTGGGGAGAAAATAGCCTCAACTTTCCCCCCCAGATCAACAGTTGTGTTTTAACCACTGACTTTGTGGTTAGCAATCCAATGCTTACCTAACAGGATGATAAAAAAAGGATGTTTTAGCCTCAGAATCTTTCACTAGTCTTTGCTACTTTGGACACAGTTCTTCAAAGTTCTTTAGTCCTTGCCTTTTCAATTCTTAAAATTTGTAATAAAGTAAGAGAATCTAACAGAGAAAGTTATAATTGGAGAGCCAGTGATATAATAGAAAGAATATATGTTTTTTTAAGACAGAAAATAATTGGGCATTTTGTCATTAACTGAAATAGTGAATATTGTTTTTAAACAGTCTCTTTAAATTCCACAAATATACACTATATCACCAGTATTGTATAAAGCATGCACTGTTTTGTTTCTTAAATTCTTTATTTTCCAAACTTTAAGGTATATGGAGGAAATCGTGGAGAGCACTTTGTCATTGTTATCAGTTAAGCATAATCAAAGCCATCTGGTCTCCCAAAAGATTTTGGATCCAATTTACTTTCTTGCATTAGTCGATGCCAAGGCTGTGTGGTTCAAAAAGTGGATGGTAAGGAAAAAATGCAATGTCTTTTATACCTATTGTATTGCTATATGGATTTTAAAATAACTAACATTTATTGAGTGTTAAAGATTTTTATTTGATTTCCTAGGTGTCCATTTATTCTTGAATAAAAAAATTGACATTAGTGGCATTATTGTCCGTACCACTAAGCTGCATTTTACTCTGCAGCAATTGAAGCACAAGGTTGCCATTAGGCTGGCCAAGTTTATTAACATAGTAAGTGGCATAGTGAGAATAGAATTTTAAATGACAGTGCATTTGCTGAATGACCTACACCAAACCTAGTTTTCTTTAGTTCATACATTTAAATTAATAAGTAGATGGAAATAATGTATAATACAATGTATAACAATCTGAATGGTATAATAAATGCTTATTTACCTAGAACACAATTCTGGCCTGTCTGTATAAGTATTTGCTGAATTGAATTGATTTATTCAGAATGTGTTTTTCATAATTTCTGACACTACTTTTCTTACTAACTTCTTTCTTGATTACCAAATAGTGGCATTTTATAGAAAATATACAACATGAAAAGATCAAATAAACTTAAATCTTATTGTACCAAATAGAGATAATCACTATTTTTTTAATTAAATACTTTTATTGGAGGCTCGTACAACTCTTATCAAAATACATCCATCCATCCATTGTGTCAAGCACATTTGTACATTTGTGGCCATCATAATTCTTTTATTTAAAAATCATTTTATTAGGGGCTCATACAATTCTTATCACAACCCATACATATACATAACTGTGTAAATCACATCCGTACATTCATCACCCTCTCAAAACATTTGCTCTCCACTTAAAGACCTTGGTATCAGCTCCTCATTTTCTCCCTCCCGCCCTTCTCCCCCCTCCCTTATGAATCCTTGATAATTTATAAATTATTATTTTGTCATATCTTGTCCTGTCTGATGTCTCCCTTCACCCACTTTTCTGTTGTCCGTCCCCCAGGGAGGAGGTTATATGTAGATCTTGTAATCGGTTCTCCCTTTCTGCCCCACCCTCCTTCCACCCTCCTGGTATTGCTACTCTCACCACTGGTCCCAAAGGGATCATCCACCCTGGATTTCCTGTGTTTCCAGTTCCTATCCATGCCAGTGTACATCCTCTGGTCTAGCCAGATTTGTAAGGTAAAATTGGGATCATGATAGTGGGTGGGGAGGAAGCATTTAGGAACTAGAGGAAAGTTGTATGTTTCATCGTTGCTACACTGCACCCTGACTGGCTCATCTCCTACCCGAAACCCTTCTGCAAGGGGATGTCCAGTTGCCTACAGATGGGCCTTGGCTCTCCACCTGGCACTCCCCCTCATTCACAATGATAGGATTTTTTGTTCTGATGATGCCTGATACCTGATCCCTTCGACACCTTGTGATCGCAAAAGCTGGTGTGCTTCTTACATGTGGGCCTTGTTGCTTCTGAGCTAGATGGCCGCTTGTTTACCTTCAGTCCTTTAAGACCCCAGAATATATCTTTTGATAGCCAGGCCCCATCAGCTTTCTTCACCACATTTGCTTATGCACCCATTTGTCTTCAGCGATCGTGCCAGGGAGGTAAGCATACAATGATAAGATTTTTTGTTCTTTGATGCCTGATAACTGATCCCTTCGGCACATCGTGAGCATGCAGGCTGGTGTGCTTCTTCCATGTGGGCTTTGTTGCTTCTGAATTAGATAGCCGCTTGTTTACCTTCAAGCCTTTAAGACTCTAGTTGCTATATCATTTGATAGCTGGGCACCATCAGCTTTCTTCACCACATTTGCTTATGCACCTGCTTTGTCTTCTGTGATCCTGTCATGAAGGTGAGCATCATGGAATGCCAGTTTAATAGAACAAAGTGTTCTTGCCTTGAGGGAATACTTAAGTGGATGCCCAATGTCCATCTGCCACCCCAATACCAAATATATGCACATCGATCCACTTCCGCATCCTCATAGATAAATATATTTACATATGTACAAATAAAATATATTTACATATGTACATATATAAATGTCATGTAATATAAAAATTACATATGTACATAGATAAATACATTTACATATATACATATATAAATATATGCACATCCATCCACTTCCATATCCTCATAGATAAATATATTTACATATGTACATGCCTGCAGTTAGACCTCTATAAATGCCCTTTGACTCCTAGCTCTTTCCTCTATTTCCATTTACTTTCCACTTGTCCCACTATCATATTCAGCCTTCATTTGGGTTTCAGCGATTCCTCTTGGTTAGATTGCCCTTGATCAAGCCCTACCAGACCTCCTACACCCTCCTTGCCATCGATTTTGGATCACTTATTGTTCCCTTGTCCCTACATTGTTAACACACACTTCCTTTCCCCCACCTCCCTCTCCCATGCCTCCCTGGAACTCTTGTTCCCTTTGTTTTCTCCTCCAGATTGTTTATTCTGTCTATGTTATCTAGATAGACCGATAACTGCTATTAAGATTTTGTTTTATGTAGTTTTATTTCTTAAATATATTTTAAAATGTATCTGTTCAAGTATTTATTGACAAAAATTTGGCTAAATTGTTTGTAAATAACTTTTTTCACTGAAATTTATCAAAGGTACTTGACTTTTAAGAGAATGAGATAGAGCTTCTAAAAACTTGCCAAGAAAAAATTATTAAAAAGTTAACTCCCCAAGCGTATTCTAGTATTAATACAAATATTTTTTTTCTTTTTTTTTTTGCTCTGCATATTTTAAATTTATTTTTAAATTATTATTATTTTTAATCGTTTTATTAGGGTCACATACGACTCATCACAATCCATACATAAAACAATTTTGTAAACACATTTGTACATTCATTGCCCTCGTCATTCTCAAAACATTTGCTCTCCACTTAACCCCCTGGCATCAGGTCCTCATTTTTTTCCCCTCCCCCCCCGCTCCTTCTTCCCTCATGAGCCTTTGATAATTTAGAAATTGTTTATTTTGTCATATCCTGCCCTGTCTGACGTCTCCCTTCACCTACTTTTCTGTTGTCCGTCCCCCAGGGAGGAGGTCACATATAGATCCTTGTATTCAGTTCCCTCTTTCCAACCCACTCTCCCTCTACCCTCCCAGTATTGCCACTCACGCCACTGGTCCTGAAGGGATCATCCGCCATATTGATACAAATTAATCACATTCTCCTATGCTTTCTTTGCGTCTAAGGGAGGAATTGACATACTTTTATTAATATACAGGGAAAGATAGTAAATGTTTTGCCTTTGTGGGCCATTTCCATCACAACCATTCAACTGTTTGGTTGTAGCTGAAAAGTACAAACCACTAATATGCAAATGACAGGTGTGACTGTGTTCCAATAATACTTCGTTGGCAAAAAATCAAATTGGCTGGCTGAATTTGCCATGAGGGCCATTTTGCCGACTCTGGCATAAGGCATGTTCTGTTCAGATTCTTCTTCTAACATCATCAATATTAAAACAAAATAGTTTAAATGTAGGTTAACATATTTTTCTTATTAAGCTGAAAAAGAGGTTAATGGGTTTGGGGTAATAATTTAAGTTACAAGGGTTAAAATCCATACATTTTTTTATTAACGCTAAAGGGCCCCAAACCTTGCTTTAATTAATATAAAGATTGCCCTTCAGAATTTTGATAGTTTTCTGTGCCCTTGTCTTTGTAACACTTATTTTTTGCTCCTAAGTAAAATGATGGCCGTGACTGATACTTATTGTAATTGAGATAAATAAGGTTAATGTATATCTTCCCCTTGGCTGTGCACAATGCATAAAAGTTGTATTTTAATTTGGGGCACTTTGAAGCATATTTCAAAATGATTGGCAGGAAATTATTAGAATTTTGTCCCTTTGGAGCGTTTCAAACCTTGGCACATTTCCCCACATGTAGACGAAATTGTCAGCATAAAAGTTGTGATATTTTCCCACTTATGCACTTTGCTTTGGCTCCTGTCATACAGTGGTAGTCAGCGAAGCTTGTTTGGTGCCAGTTTTAACATAGGTGTGGAAATTTGACACAGTTGAAGGGTGGAATGTTTTTCTACAGGTCCATCATTAAGTGATACACATGTTCTTTGGCATAACTTGCATTCTTGTGATTGCTATGGTTCTAATCTAATCCACATAGAAGACCTGTCTGGTGCTGATCAAAATAAATTCATCTTAAACTTTGTAAATGAAACCACAATAATTTAAAACCAACTTACTGTGTAATTAATGATGTAGTTACTGGAAAAGATATAGAGCAAAGCGATTTTAAATGGTATAGCATGAATATTAAATCAAATGCCATTTCTTCCTAATTTTAGCATGCATATTATAGTAGAACTATACTACTAAGACTTCTTGAAAAGAAATATAAATCTCTGGTAAGTCTGTACTTCTATTCCTATGTTGTGAAGTCATACCATAAAAGAGATAAGATGTAATTAATAGAATTTGTAATGCTGTGTGGTAGTGATGAATATTCCATAATGAAGCCATTCCCCTGTCATGTAATTTTTAAACCACCAACTTCTGAAACAAAATGATAAAAACAGAGTCTTACAATGCAGTCAGGACAGTAGTTAAGAAATATATAAATATATAGTAAAAAATATGGGATGTTACAAATAATGGGCTTTAAAAGTAATTTGATTCAGATCATATGTTTATAGAGGATTGAGTTTCATAAAAGTACCATGATTTTGAGTGAAGCTTACAAGAAAACCGTTCTGAATTACAAATTATTTCACATCTGTGAAAATTGGGTTGAGTTTCAACAAATACAGGCTAAACCTGTAAAATATTTTAGTGAAATGATCTGCATTTATTACTACTAGGGAACAATGTGCAAGCCCAGAGAGACATGGAAAAGATATCAGCAAGTCTCAGAAATAACTCTTGACAAGCACCCAAAAGGATGCCATTTATTAAAACATTAAAAAAGTGATAGTCATGCAAATTTGAAATGAGAAATGCAGTTTACATAGTTAGAAAGAGTCTTAAGTTTAGAAGCTCAGTGCGCGGACAGATTCTTAGACCTGTGTGCTTTGGATGAGTGCAGCAGTGCAGAAAATGAAAGAAGGCGAACAATACTTGCTTTGTGTGTGAGGATTGAAAGAATGGAGTAGGAGAAGGGAAGAATATCAAAAATAGGATGGGAATTTACTTGGAGAGGTAACATGTGTTTAAAAATATTCAGAAAAACTGAATTGAAATAAACTATTTCCACATCTCGTTTCTTTCCCATTCCTACTTTAATGGATTCACTCCCCCCCTCTCCCGACATATGACCATAGGCTGATCTAGGTAGAGAGAGGGGCTGGGGAAAGACTGGGTGAGTTTTTCCTGTGGTGGCTGGATAATGGATAATAAGTGATTGCTGCTATAACAGAAGCCCCAGTTGAAATATTTGAAATATGTTTTTTTTTAGGTTAACTCTAAAAATCAGTTTCTTCTTTTTGAAAAGTTAACTTTTATGAAAATAGCGTTTTAGCCATGCCCATAGAGTTATTTTATTATAAATCACTTCGTGTATTACTAATTCGGTCCTGTCCTTTATCTAGTCACATTTGCTTGAGATCTCAGCTTAAGCTTCCTTTTTGCCAAAAAGCTTTCTATGAACCTCAATGTCAGTCTGAATTCGCAGAATATTGAAAGATAATTTCTCTTATATTTATTTTTTAAAGTAATCTTGATTATGCTTTTGAGAAGAAATGTGGGGAAAAGAGATGGAAGCTATACTATTGCTACTTTACAGAATGAAGGGCTAATTTTGTGCATCTGTGGCAAGAACTTTGGGGCGCTCCATTGCTTTGATTTTCTGGCTATAGGAGATCCTTGTGGAAGGACTCGAGTCATAGCAACTTGCTGAAAAATGACTAGACTGAGTTACTTACTGAAGCTTCCCCTCTAGCTTCCCAGCAGCACTGTCCATAGAGCTAGCATGCATATAAACTGGAGAGACTGAGCTTTAGTGGCCTGGAAAGGTCTTATTCTAAATCTTTTTCTTCAGTTTTTTGGAAATAAATTTTAAGACCATGGCAGTTTATTTTAATGCTTGGACTTGCATGCTGCAAATTTCTGAAATTAATAAGATATTATTATTTTATCAGATAACTGCCGCAGTTCAGCAGTGCGTTCACTACTTTGAATTATGTGAGAACATGAGAGCCAATGAAATGTTGAGACATTCAAAGCATTGTGGTAAATGTTCTTTCTTCATTATGTACATTAACAAGTGATAAAAAAGTATTAATAAAAATAACTTACTTTTAATAGTTTTTAGTAGCATGGCACATTAGATCACCTTTGCTAGTGATCCAAGATATTGTCCTATAGAATTCAATTATGTACTGTAATGATAACTGTTGATAACCCATCTGTTTTTGAGGTTAATGTGCAGCCACACTGATTCTTACCTCTTTATACCAGGGCTTATATTCTTGCCCGGTACCCTACAAGAGTCTACATGCTTCTTTTCTCCTCGAGTCCGTAACTCAAGCTGACTGGCATTTCTATATTGTCCTCATTACTGAACATCCAGGTTACTCTGTGATTTCTTTCTGCTGCTCCTCAGTCTCAGCAAAAATGTCCTAAATGTTTCACAATCTGGTCCGAATCTCTCAGTTTGTTGTCATTCCCTGGTTATTAAGGGAATCTACAGTAAAAATCTCTTGCATACCATTCTCTCTGTCAGTTTGGATCCTAAATGAGTTGCCCATGCTCATTTTGCACAAATATGCATCTCCTTTGTCATGAAAGACTAGTCTTCCAACTGGAAACACAGGGAATCCAGGACAGATAAACCCTCAGGACCCGTGGTGAGAGTGGTGATACCAGGAGGGAGGAGGGAAGGTGAGGTAGAAAGGGGGAACCTTTCACAAGGACCTACATATGACCCCCTCCCTGGGGATAGACAACAGAAAAGTGGGTGAAGGGAGACGTCGGACAGTGTAAGACATGACAAAATAATAATAATTTAAAAATTATCAAGGGTTCGTGAAGGAGGGGGGATGGGGAGAGAGGGGAAAAATGAGGGGCTGATACCAAGAGCTCAAGTAGAAAGCAAATGTTTTGAGAATGATGAAGGCAACAAATGTACAAATGTGCTTGACACAATGCATGTATGTTTGGATTGTGATAGAGTTGTACAAGCTCCCAATAAAATGATTTAAAAAAAAAGACTAGTCTTCCCTTTAAATCTTTTAAGAAGACTTTTCCAAATAGTCTACCTTTTTATTGCTTGTATGCTTATATCACACGACTTACCAGGCAGATTTGATTCTTTTATTGTATTGTGTGTTACTTTTCTAAGCAAACAGAAAATTTTTCAAGAATATGAAAATATCTTATAATTTTCTTTCTGAGAGAATGAATCTTAATCTAACTTAAAACAGTGAAAATGGGCAAAGTTCAATAGTTAACAGGTTTCAAAAGCTATTGTAGTAGAAAGAAGTCCAGAAGCTATAATTTACACTTTAAGAGAAAATATAGGAAAAGGATACATAAATTATTGCAATGATAATATACATATTTTTTTGATAATATACATATTTTACTGATTGCTTGATATTTAAAGACTTTCTTTTTATAGCTTTTATTATATATAAAAAGAAGTTCTTCTTTCACCCCCTACACATCTATTAACCTTTAATGCCTTTAGTTTCTTTTTTTAATGAAAACTCCAGATTTATTTTCTATAATTTCTTTCAAAATCCTTGCTCTTACCCTGTTTTGTTTTTTATTCCTATGATATCTCCCTCTTTGTTGTTTTTGTTAGATGTCATCTTGCTGGTTCTGACTATTAGAGACCCTAAACACAAAAGAACAGAACACTGGTGGGCCCTGCACCACCCTTGTCATTGTTGTCTCTATGCCCATTATTGCAACCACGGTGTCAGTTCATCTAGTGGAAGGTCTTTCTCTTTAGTGCTGCTCTTCTAGTTTACCAAGCATGATTTCCTTTGCCCAAATTTAGATCAATTCAGTCATCCATCTGCTTTGATACTCAGATAATTGAGCAAGAGGGAATTTGGGATACAGGTGAACAGTACAAATATATATATATATACTTTTAGCTCAATTGTTCTCTTTGTGTTGCTTAGGAATAGTCTTAGCAATTCTTGCCTAATAGATGTAGAAAAACATCATATTCTCATCAAACACACTGCCGTGTTGTTGTGAGGTGCCCTTCAGTCAGTTCCCACCCACAGCGACCTTATGCACAACAGAACAAAACGCTGCCTGCTCCTGCCCCAGCCATAGAATCATTCCTGTGCTTGCGCCCAGTGTTGCAGTCACTGTGTCACTTCCTCTCGGTGAAGGCCTTTGTTTCTCTGCCCCTTTACTTTACCCAGAATGGTGTCCTTTTCCAGGGGCTGGTCTTTTCTGGCAACAGATCCAAAGTTTGTAAGATGAAGTCTCCCCATCTTCACTTATTTATTTGTTTTACTTAACTTATTTTACTTTACTTCACTTATTTATTTATTTTGATCAAGGGCTCTTACAGCTCTTATAACATTCCATACATCAATTGTATCAAGCACATTTGTACATATATTGACATTATTTTCTAAACATTCATCATCACTTTTAAGGACCATTTTGGTTGTACTTCTTCCAAGACAAAGTTGTTTGTTATTTGGATAGTCCATGGTACTTTCAATATTTTTTGCTCAGTCCATGGGAGTTTCGAAATTGTTCACCAGCACCATAATTCAAATGCATTGATTTTTTTTTCATCGCCCTTATTCAGTGTCCAACTTTAAAGTGTATAGGAATTGATTGAAATTTCCCTGGCTTCAGTCAGGCACACCTGAGTTCTTACTGTAACCTCACTGTTTTTGAATATTCTAAAAAGACCTTTGTGTAGATATTTACACAATGAAACAAGTAGTTTCACCTCTTGAGTGCTACTTCCATGAACATTGATTGTGGATCCAAGCAAGATGAAATATTCGACAATTTTAATCTTTTTGCTGTTTATCATGGGGTTACCTATTGGTGCAGTGATGTGGATTTTGGTTTTCTTTGAAAGCTGTAATCCTTGATCTTCATCAGCAAGTTTTTCAAGTCCTCCTCCCGTTCAGCAAGCAAGGTTGTGTCATTTGCATATCTCAAGTTGTTAATAAGTCTTTCTCCAATCCTGATGTACACTCCTCTTCATTTTATCCAGTTTCTCTGATTATTTGCTCCGCATATAGTTTGACTAAATATGGTGAGAGGATATAAACCTGACACATACCTTTCCTTATTTTAAACCATGCATTACATCTGTGTTAGTCTGAGTACATTAGAGAAACAAATCCACAGAAACTCATATTTATAAGAGAGAGTTTTATATAAAGGATAAGTGCACATCAAGAAAGCATCCCAAACCAGTGCTGCCCAAGCCCACAAGTCCAACATTAGCCCATATGTCCAACACTAATCCACAAAGTCCTCCTCCATCTCACAAAACACACACAATGATGCCGACTGCAGGAGGAAAGCTGAATCAGTGAATGTGTCAGCATCTCAGCTCTGGCAGGGGTCTCCACATGGCTGCCCCATCACCCAGGGCTGCATTGGGGTAGGTCCATGCGACTTCTCCTGGGGGATGTCTTGCAGGAAGTCAGCCTTGCCAGCTGAAGCAGGGGACTGGCTAGGGCAGGTGCACCTTGGACTGACCACCAGAAAGCAAAAGACCCAAGAACTCAAAAGGTGAGGCTCACAGAGCCATTTATCTCTCTGCCTTTCAATTAACCCCACATGTGTTTATGGACCAGGTTGGCACAATAAACTTTAACTATCTCAGTGCCCTTGTTCTTTTCATACAACTGCCTCCTGATGCATGTCCAAGTTCTGCATGAGCATAGTGAAGTATTCTGGAATTTCCATTCTTCCCCAGACTTTCCCTAGTTTGTTATGATCCATACAGTTGAATGCCTTGACATAATCAATAAAATACAAGCAAACATCTGTCTAGTATTCTCTTCTTTTAGCCAATATCCGTCTGATATCTTATTGTTTCTTTCCTGTGTACTTAGTTGACATCTCGCTTAGATGGCTACTTGTTTGGAGACAAGCCTTTAAGACCCCAGACACTATTCTATCTGATAGCCAGACACCATCTAATTTCTTCACCCTATTTTGCTATAGCACTCATATCGTGTTTCCTTCCTGAGAGCAGGGCAGGTATCAAGTAGGGTCATTTGTAAGAATTAATTGTTCTTAAATTGGAGCAAGGCTTTAGTTCAAGCCAAAATCCACTACTGGAGCTATGTTTTTTATCTGCCTCTGGTTCCCCTTGGAGCCCTCCTTGTTAATTTATGGTAGAAAATCTTATCAACATCTCCCTGTAGCATAAGGGCCTTCTGGTAATAGTGTCATTGAGTAGCCCCTAGTACTAATTTTTAAAAAAATGTTGAGAGAGGGTTATTGGACCAGTATAGGCTAACTACATATCATGATACCTGCATTATTCACATGAACAGAATAAATCCTTATGTGGCTGGACACTATTTGCACAAACAATGGGAGTTAGCTGTCAGGTGAAATTTGCAATAACATTCACTGACAATGTCTGAATAATGATCACAGGTCTGCCAGCATAATAGATATATATGATATATTATATGTATATCTTAATACAGCAAGTAGGCCATTGACCTACTCGCTCAGTGTCTTCTGCATCTTCAAACACCCTAAAATTTCAACCTTAGGTCTTCAGATTACAGTCGATTTGAGGTAGAGTCTAATTCACCTAGTGGAGTTTCCACATCAGATCCCTCTGGTATGTCCTTTGGAATGCGTCGTGTACCTTGAAGATCCAGGTTCATTGCTCCACTGTTCAGTGGCACTTGGCCTGGGTCCGCAGGGTGTGTAGAGAAATTTGATCCAATGTGGCTTATTAGGTCATTCCCCCCCTACTTTAAAGTTGGTCTTCCCCCTTTTTATACCAACACATATACACTTGTTTTCTCCCACATGTGCCTTTCCCCACTCTGACTTGACTGTCCCATCAATATAAGTCTCATCACTCTAATAGAAATGTCTGTCAGTCCAGGGGAACCTCGTCAAACTTCTCATAACAGCCACTAAGCGATCAACATCCACTCACCCTTTCTTGACAATCTGACCCAGCTGATGTGAGGAGCCCTCCACCAAAGTGACCTTCCAGGTACATACTTGGAGAGGATGGTGCATGGTTCATGGGCACAGTCTGGCTCCTTTACAGGCTCTCAAGTTGCCCTGGCCAGCAAACTGGATGCTTTGTAAGCCTGAGCTTGTACATGCCCTGTTTCTTGTCCTTATTACAGTGGATTCATAAAGTTTTTGCCCTTTTGTGATTGACTATCTTTACTCAGCATGACATTTTTCAAATCACTCCATGTCATGAAGTGTTTCATCACTGTTTTTTTTT
>NW_022107431.1:52896948-52928950 GCF_000313985.2 Echinops telfairi | reverse complement strand
ATATGTTAATATCTTTATATATTTACATATATACATATTTATATTTATACCTGTATATATAATTTTTACTCACTTGTACTTTCTTTTTCTTTCCTCCTGCCCCACTCTCATGTTTTCTGATCATTCACCTCTCAGTAATTCCTTTTGGATACATTTCAATTGGTCAAACATGACCAGGAACACTGTACCCTCCTTACCGTCAATTTTAGATCCCTTGCTTTTCCTCTGTCCCCGTAGTGATTGGCTCATCATCCCCTCCCCTTGCCTCCTCCTCTCACATGACCCCTGACCCCCCACCCCAACCATAGGTCCTGTTGTTGTCTCCTTGGGATTGCTTCTCCTGCCTGTCTTGTATAGATAGATACCAAAAGGAAAAAAAAAGACCATGCATGTTGTACCAAGTCTAACTGTTGTCCTGACCCAGAGTAGATGAGTATCCCTCTGTTAAATAGGGAGGAGGCCCTGTTATAATCCATCTGTCCAATCCCCTTTGCTTTCAGGAATCCGTATCCCAAGACCTGTCTACCTAACAGCCCTTACACCCTTTTAGTCATCGGCATTCATGTCAAGGGGCGTGCCTTCTACAGGAGCCCATTGCTCTTCCTGCTGTCAAGGAAGGAGGAGTCTAGTGCTCCACCACCCACCCTGTTATGCCTTTAGACTTTCACTGTGGCCCCTTTGTGAATATCCCCCAACCAGTTCTGATGAGGTGCCAAGTGCTGCCCTCCCAAGTCAGAGGACTACAATTGAGATTCCTCATGGCCTTTGTGGCTTTGCTACCATTGCTGGTCTGTTGTACTCTCCTCTTGGTTTGCTCCCACGTGGTCGGGTCAGACTGCCTGCACTCCCGAACTTTATCTTCAGTGTTGTCTTCTGTAGCGGTTTCATCTACGGAGGGGATGTCATGTCTCAGGCTGAGGCAAGCCCTGTAGTCCTCTCTGTGAACGAGCTGCTCCAAGCAGGAACATTGGCCTCAAGGCGTGGCACACTGGAATGGAGCCTACTCTCTCTCTCCCTTTCCTGTGGAGACATAAACAATACCCTCCCCTTGGGTGGATTAGTACCCTGTTCCCCCATTGCCATCCTTTTTCTTTCTTCCCATACCCCTCTGTGGGTTGTACAGGCGTGTGTGTGTGTGTGTGTGTGTGTGTGTGTGTATAGGCTCGAGAAAGATGTCTTTCCACAGAGCTGCTATCTGCATCTTTTTTATTTTTAAAATTTTGTTGACGTATGCATCATTGTGTTTGGTCTGGCTCTTGCCAGAGTATCTGGTCCTCAACCCGGGACCTGTGCAATGCGTACATTTTCCCTTATGCCCGTTCTGTTGTTTGAACTTACCTCAGTGGACTCTTTTTGTTCTTGTTCTTTTGTGGTTTGCTAACTTCGTTCAACATAGTATCCTCCAGCTCTTTTCAAGAGATGAGGTGCTTCATCATTTCATTACTGTTTTTTAGGGATGCGTAGTATGTTAGGGTTCTCTAGAGAAACAAAACCAGGGCACTAATAATTTATATAGATAGATAGATAGATAGATAGATAGATAGATAGATAACATAAGAAATAAACAGTTAGTTAATCTTTACAACAGTTAGTTAATCTTTAAAGCAGTACAAATGGCTCAGTGCAACTCACTTCCGTGAGACAGCTAGTACACTGGCAGGCTTCCAAGTCTTAAGGGCTGCCAGATAGGCCTCCTTGGAGCAATTCAGGCTATCTGGCCACAGGCAGCAAACAGCAAGTAGGTCACCAACAGTCAGCCAGATGACAGGGCCCAACAGTCCACAGCTCAAGAGATGTACCTTCCAGCAGCTCGGTGAAGCAGGTCGTGAAGGAACCACAAGACACAGTGACACAGTCCATGGGTTAGGTATCCATAGGGTAGCTTGCAAATGGAGACACAGAACGAGTAAGACAGCTGAACACTGGTCTGATCAAAGAGCAAGAGAGAGAGAGAGAGAGAGAGAGAGAGAGAGGGGCGAGGCTCGTCAAGCCATTTATCTCTCCGCTCTTCAACTAATCTCACATGTGTTCATTGGACATGTTGGCACAACAAACCTACCTGTCACAATCTACCTCTTGCCAACTTGGCACCTGTACGCAATTCTTTAGCCATATGTAATTTCCAGACATTAATGTAATCACACTTATACTTAACATTAAACATCTATCATACATATAAATGAAAACACACTGAGTCCAATTATATCTGATATATCATACAGGAACAAAGAAAAGATATTCAATAAGCACATATAAAGAAAATACACTAACAAGCACAAACCTTGCTTTTGCAATTGATCACAGGGTCATAACTGATAGGTAGAACTACCTTCTTCTACTACTCATTCAGTATTACCATTGCCCTCAGCAAGCACCTCAGCTGGCTGTGTTTTTTTGCCTGGTGGGGTGACCCAAACCTTCATTCCTGAGGGGTCTGGGTCATTACACGTCCTGTCAGGATTGAGTTGCTGTACCTTACCATTTACTTTAATCACAGGGCATGGTAGCACTAAGAGTCAGCCTGTGGGATATCCTGGATTCCAGGCATATTCTTCTTTATCTCCATTATGTAGCACCAGTCCAATTTCTCCTTGGTAATCAGGATCAATCACACCACTCAGTACAGTGACACCCGTCCTGACTTGTTGATCCAAGGCATGAGAACCCCAAAGTGGCCAGGGGGCATGCTCAGCTTCCAGTTCAGTGGAATCCTTGCTGTGTTTCCAGGTGGGAGAGTTCCTTCCTTCGGGACCAGGACTTCCAGGCCTGAGGAACACAGAGTTGCTGGGACAGGAAGCAAAAATACTACAAGTGGATCACTAGGAGTAATAGTGAGTGGTGCCACTCCAGCTTCCACCCCTTGGTTCCTGGACCCATGAATTCTGGCTATTGGAGACACAGTTGGTGTCTCCATATATTGGCCGCTGGTTTAGAGCATATACAGCTTCCTGGAGACCATTGCCCCAGCCCCGCAAGCTGTTGCCACCTATTTGGTGCCGTAATTGTGTCTTTAGGAGCCCATTCCACCGTTCTCTCAAGTCAGCAGCTTCAGGATGATGAGGAACATGATATGGCCAGTGGATTCCATGGGCATGGGCCCATCACCGCACTGCATTTGCTGTGAAGTGAGTTCCTTGATCTGAAGCAGTGCTATGTGGGATGCCATGCTGGTGGATGAGGCATGCTATAAGTCCACGAATGGTAGTTTTGGCAGAAGCAGTATGTGCAGGGAAGGCAGATCCATATCCAGAGTAGGTGTCTCTTCTAGTCAGAGCAAAACACTGTCCCCTCCATGATGGAAGTGGTCCTATGTAATCAACCTGCCACCAAGTTGCTGGTTGATCTCCCTGAGGAATGGTCCCATATCTTGGACTTAATGTTGGTTTCTGCTGCTGGCTAATGGAGCACTCAGCAGTGGCAGTGGCCAAGTCAGCCTTGGTGAGTGGAAGTCCATGTTGCTGCACCCATGCCTAACCTCCATCCCTACCACCATGTCCACTTTGTTCATGTGCCCATTGGGCGATAACAGGAGTGGTGGAACAAGGAGGAGGACTAGTCTCCATAGCGCGTGTCATCTTATCCACTTGATTGTTAAAGTCCTCCTCGTCAGAGGTAACCCTTTGGTGAGCGTTCACATGAGACACAATTACACTTACTTTCTTGGCTCATTCAGAGAGTTCTATCCACATACCTCTTCCCCACACCTCCTTGTCACCAATATTCCAATCACGTTCCTTCCAATTCCCTGACCATCCAGCCAAGCCATTAGCCATAGCCCATGAGTCAGTATACAGTCCATTTTTCCTTGTAGGCAAACTCAACGGCCAGGTGCAGTGCTTGAAGTTCTGCCCATTGGGTAGATTTCCCTTCACCACTGTCCTTTAGCGAAATCCCAGAAAGGGGCTGTAGTGCTGCTGCTGTCCACTTACAAGTGGCACCTGCATATCGTGCAGAGCCATCCGTAAACCAAGCATGACTTTTCTGTTCTTCAGTTAAATTGTCATAAGGAACTCCCCAGGAGGCTAAAGGTACAGACTGGGAGAAAGAAGGTAATGTGACAGGAGTGGAGACTGTGGGCATTTGGACCACTTCTTCATGTGGTTTACTTGTCCCTTCAGGTCCTGCTTTGGCCCGATCTCGTATATACCACTTCCATTTAACAATGGAGTGTTGCTGCGCACGTCCAACTTTATGACTGTGGGTCAGACAATTTCCAGTTCATGATGTGTAGTTCAGGCCTCATGGTGACTTGGTGACCCTTGTTGAGGCATTCAGTTTCCATTAAGGCCCAGTAACAGGCCAACAGCTGTTTTTCAAAGGGGGAGTAGTTGTCTGCAGAAAGGAAGTCTACTTCTAGCACCAAACCCCATAAATAGGGTAAACGGAACTCCATAAAATGGGAGATCGCACTGTGGAGGATAGCAACTCATGGGCTGCTCTCATGGACTCCTTATACCGACAGTTTCTGGAGTGCTGTGGATGATTGACAATATTGTACTTTTTTGTTTATATGGGTTTGATTTCCTGTCTTTACCTATATTTTTGTTCTTCTTTGGTTGTTTGTTTGATTGTTTTCTGGTTGGTTTGTTGTATGTGCTGGTGTAGTTGGCCCTATGGGGTTTTGATTTTATTGTAGCAGGACTGCCAAACTAAACCTCAGTTGTGCATATTCCATGGACAAGCAGATGGATTTTGGGCTTCCACTTAACTCTAACCCCAATTCAAGAATAGTTAGTTCTGATAACATGGCCTTGCTTGATACTTGCCTTCGTGAAATGATCACTGAAGATATGGGTGCTACAACAAAGTGTGGTGAAGAGAGCAGATGGTGTCTGACTATCAATTGGAATAGTGTCTGGGGTCTTAAAGGCTTGTATTCAAATGAGCAGCTATCTAAATGAGGAGTCAGCTAAGTCCACATGCAAGAAGTACACTACCTTGTGTGACCCAAAGATGACAATAACAAAATTCAAATATGACAAAGGAAAAGTATCAGAGCTTAAATTGTGAACAACCAATTTGTAGAAGGCTACAGAAGACAGTGGGAGCCCAAAACTGATCTGCAAAGTATCTAGTCAGATTAAGGCAGTGGCAGATCCATTCCAACCACAGGTAAATGCCTGGAATATCCTTACTATCAAACATAGATCATTGTAATCCTGATTATGCCAGAGATCAAGCTTGATATTAGATCAGTTGACCTCTCTCTATATACAACCTGAACTTGTTCTAAGTGCAAGGATCGCTTGCTTGTTCCATGACAAAATTTTTTTCCCTGGCTTTTTCAATATTGATAGTGGTCTTTTCTTTTTTACTCATTGTTTATAATTTTCTTTATATTACTATTGTTTTATCTTTAAAACTATTTTGTTTTTGTTTCTTATTGTGTCTGTTGGCATTTCCAGTTTGTGAAGCACATAAGGGGTGGACACATCAAGATAACAACTGATGCAAGGGTTTGTAGGGGATGAGGGGGTGGATATGGGGAGGGTTAGGAGATTTGGGGAGTAAGCATTGGAGGTGGGAAGAGGAGGCAGCATCAGAACTGAATGTGATTACACAACTAATTTTAAGGGTGATTTAACCATGGGTGGGGGGAGGGGCCAAGAAAGAAAATGTTTTAAAATTGATTGTGGTAATGATTGTACCATTTTTGACATGATTGAACAATTGAATTGTATGATATGTGGATTATATGCCAATAAAACTAAAGAAAATAAGGCTATCGAATAAACATATAAAGAGAAAATAAAATCAGTTGTCTGTAAGTGGATGTTTTTATTTCTGGTTTTTCTGCCCTGTTCCAGTGGTCTATGTCTCTATCATTACACCCATACCAGGTTGTTTTGCCAACTGTGGCTGTGTAGTAGGTTTTGAGATCAGGTAGTGCAAGACTACCTACTTTGTTCCTCTTTTGGAGGAGTTCTTTGCTTATCCTGGGCTTCTTCCCTCTCATTATGAAGTTGGTAATTCGTTTTTCCATTTCTTTAAAGAACGATGTTGGTATTTGGATCAAGATTGCATTGAATTTGTAGATTGCTTCAGATAGTATTGACATTTTTACAATATTTAGTCTTCCTATCCATGAACATGGGCCATTCTTCCCTTGCTATGGGGTTCTTTTGGTTTCTTGTAATAATGCTCTGTAGTTTTCTTTATACAGTTATTTTGTCTCTTTGGTCAGGTTTATGCCTAGGTATTTCAACTTTTTTGTGGCTCTTGTGAATGGTATTGTCTTGATATCTATTTCAGGATTCTCATCACTAGTATGTAGGAATCCAATTGGTTTCTGCTTGTTACTCTTGTATCCTGCTATTTTACTTAATTCCTCAATTGTTTCCAACAATGCTGATGTGGATACTTCACTTTGGGGTCTTCTTTATGTGAAACCATCCCAACTGCAGATAGTGAAATATTCACTTCTTGATTGCATGTTTAATCAATTTCTGAAGGAAAACTTTGGTAGAATTCTTCAATTTCTTCATCACTAGCTTTGTGGTTGGTGCATAAATTTGAATAATAGTTATATAGATTGGATTTCCTTGAATGTGGATAGATATAATCCTATCACAGACTGCATTGTACTTTAAGGTAACCCATATATGTCCTTTTTGACTAAGAATACAGCCCTGTTCTTGATCGTGTCATTTGCTGCACAGTAAACCAGGTGACTAACTGTTTCAAAATGGGCCTATACCAGTTCGTCAGCTCCCTAACACCTAGGATATCGAACTTTATGACTTCCAATTTTCCTAGATTCATACTTTATGCATTCCAAGTTCCAATTATTAGTAGAGTTTTGCAGCTGTTTGTTTAACTGTGAGTTTTGCTCCATCAGCAAATGAAGATCCTGAATGGTCCACTTGAACAGGCGTTTCTTCATTCATGTCACCGTGGTTGACTTCACTTTCAGAAGCAGCTCCTCTTCAGCCACATTTTAGCTTCCTACCCGAAGGACCTATCCTCTAGCAGCAGCTCTGAAAATGTTCTACTGACGTTCATTAGGCCTTCAGTATCTGACAGTGTTTTACTTCTATGTGCCTCTATGTTTTCAGAGGCTGTTTCCTCCAAGTTGGGCACCAGATTCCTTCTTCTTAGTCTGATCTTAGTCTGGAAGCTCTGCTGAAATGTGTTCACTTTGGATGATGCTTCTGCATTTGAAATATCAGTGATAAGTCTCCTCATGACAGCCACACACAAGCTAGCAGTACAGTAGAAATTCTGATCCTGGTCAATTCTCTCTCCTTCTATGAGAAAAATGGAAGTTGTCAGATAGAAACACATTCTGTTCCTCATCTACTTAACATGCAAGTATTCTATATATTTTTGATTCTCTTTCTCTACCTCCTGTCCACTTTTCAACACATTAAGGTGAGACTTTTATTTCTGTCACTTAGCCCTTTTCATCATCAACTTCCACTGTTTCCTCTTTTTATTTTGTGCCATTTCACTGTTGACACATTTTCTCTTCAGGATACCATTTTTTCTTGGATTCCTCAGTCTTATATAGTAATTCTCTCTGAGTCACCTTTGAGACTCGTTGTTTCTTTTTATGTTTATTCTTCCCAAGCCTTTTGCCCTTTACTGTTTTTCTTTTTAAACACTCAATAAAAAAATCAGTAAGAGTTTTATTGTGAAATTAATTACATTATATCCATTTCCCAATTTTTTAATTGATTTTAACAAAAGCTGCGTCGTTTCACATATTTCGGTATCAGCAGAGTTTAGGTTATGAAATAGGGACTCAATAAACCTTGGATGTGTAGATGAATAAGCAAGTTAATGGTATATGAAGATATTTATATTTTAGAAAGCCTAATTTAATTTACAAATTAGGCTCTTCATATGCTCTTTGCAGTATTGACATTTAATTGGTAGAAGTATATAGTAAATAACATTGAGTATTAACTACTCCCCCACCTTAACTTCCTCTTAAATTTCCTTTTGATGATGATAAATAGTAACTCTGACAATTTAATTGCATTTATTTTAGAATGAGCACCCTCTCTGTATTACACTTCTATGATGGTTTGTTTTCTTCAGACATTTAGGTGTGCAAGACCTTAGGCAATTCTAAAGAAATGATAAGGGCAATAAAGAAATGTAAATCTGTATTTCCATCAACAGTGCCTACATTGTAGATTGCTACCTGTTTAATGTTCAGAAGAAGATGCAGAGAGGTAATGTAAAATATAATGACATTAAAATGAATACTCTTGTTTATTTTTCTTTTAAGGGGAAAAGCAGAAAAATTTCTATTACACAGGACCAGAATTGCAATATCTTTATTTCATCCACTCACTGTGCCTTTTAGGCAGGTTATTGATCTACACACATGGCAGAAAGCTATTTCCTATAAAGTTGAAGAATAGAAAAGGTAAGTGCAATTAGGGAAAATGAATGCACTTATATATTACATGATAAGGTGTTCGTGAGGCTTTCTACTCCTGTAAAGAATTCAGTCTTGAAACGCAGCAGGGCCAGTTCTGCCCTGTTCCTTTGGGTGGCTCTGAGTCAGAATTGGCTCTATGGCAGCGAGTTGCTGGTTTTTTTTCTTTTTTGAAGTTATCAAGGACTTCATTTTAATTGGATCCACAATCAACACTCCTTAGAAACAACAGGGAAGAAATCATGTAACACTGCACTGGGCAAGTCTGCTGCAAAAAAAGATGTCTCTAAAATATTCAAAAGTAAAGATAAGCGTTAAAGTGTGACCCATACAAATCATTTTTTCAATTACTTCATATTCATATAAAACTGAACAATGAATAATGAAGACTGAAGAATTAATACTGTGGGAGACAAATAATTTCAAATTATAGTATTGGCAAAGTATATTTAATATATGGGTACTGAGAGAAGAACAAATAAATCTATCTTAGAAGAGAGACAGGATATTCTTTGCAAGCAAGTGGCAAAACTTAGTCTCATATAGTTTGGCCATATCAGAAGGGACCAGTAGAGTTTGGTTTTTTGAAAGATTTCTGAGCTCTAGTGCTACATATAAGGAAAGTTAATATTGTAAACAATATACATATAATTTAAATGTTGTTCTAGAGCTGATCCCACAAAATTAACATGACATATACATTAAATCAATTAAAAAAAAAAGATCTTGTAACAGAGGGTATTTTTAAAATAAAGTATGTATATAAATTGTGTAAATGCAAAGTTAGTTAAATAATCTCATTTCTATGTACTGAAATTTGGAAATATGGAATATTTTCTGCTGGAATACATAAATACAGCCCTTTAGTCCTGATGTTAGGACAGCCTTTATGAAAACTCAATCATGTAAGTGAATGACAGTCTAGCTGAATCTTTTAAAGTTAAAATATAGATTAGAAACTAATTTTTCTTTTATTTTTTTCCTTTTTAAAGGTTCCATATCCCTTATAGATCTTCTGGTTCTGTTTGCTCAGCTTATCTATTACTCCCCAAGTTGTCCAAAGATGGCATCATCTGCACATTCAGGTAATTCTTCCTTTAGTTTAAATAGAGAAATAGAGGACACCTAAAAGTAATGACATAGTTTATTGTCTAGATATTTTGAGTAACTGAGTTTAGCAAATAGATTTCATGAAGGTGCAGTATTACTCATAAGAAATTGCGTTGGTCCTGGAAGTAAGCCGTGCAATTCAATATTGCTCATTTATGTTTCAAGCTATTCCTGATTTACTACCTTTTTATTTATAACCAATTTCACTGAAAAAATGTTGTTCGTTTTTAGTATCAGCTTGTCCTCATGAGAAGATGTTAAAGGAAGTTTGAATGACAGCTATTCATGCACTCTTTCTTTGCTACTTTCCATTCTATCTATACTCCTTCCTGAACATTTTATTAAGCTTACCTGTTCTGGCTGACATCCAAATCTTCAATCTTTATTAAGATTTTTTTGCCTTGTTTTATTTTTGTTTTTGAATTGAAGTATAAAATAAAGAAACTTGTTTTTCTGTAAAATGCCTTTTGGTCTTAGGGCTATTGGCTGACTTATGAAACTGTTTTAAAATACTAACATTTCAAATGTTCAAAATGGGTGCATAAGCAAATGTAGTGAAGAAAGCTGATGGTACTCGGCTGTTGAAAGACATTGTGCCTGGAGTCTTAAAGGCTTGAAGTTAAACAAGCGGCCATCTAGCAGGGAAGCAGCAAAGCCCACATGGAAGAAGCACACCAGCCTGTGTGATCATGAGGTGTTGTCAAGAATAGGGTTCAGAAGTTCAAAAACAAGCAATCAAATTGACATGAAGGAGTGTAGACAAAGTGGACATTCAAAACCCACCTGTAAGATAAATTGACAGTCCCTCACAGAAGGGCCACACAGAATGAAGATATATCCAGTGCAATATAACACTGATGAAACAAAACTAACCTCTAGTTCTTTAATATTTTCTCACCTTACAATCTCAGTTTTACCTTATTAATCTTGTTAGACCTGTGTATGTTCATTTGTATAATTAAGATAGTTCAATGCATGAAATCCAAGACAGATAAACTCTTCAGAAATAGTAACAGGAGTATTGATTCCCTGAGGGTATGGGAAGAGGAGGGTATGGGAATAGGGTTGGGGGAAGGGGGAGAAGGGGGAGCTGATAGCAATGATGACTGTATAACCCCACTCGAGGGGAATGAATAGCAGAATTGTAGGTGAATGAATACATTGATGGTGTAAGATATGGCTATATGTGTGTGTATGTATGTGTACATGTGTGTGTATATGTATATGTGAACACACACACATATACACATACACATACATACATATAAAGGGTTCCTGGGGGGTAAGGTGTGGGACGGAGGGGATAAAGGAGAGCTGATATCAAACAGTTCAAGAAGAATGACAATGTTTTGAAACTTATGGTGACAGCAGTTGTACAAGTATGCTTGATCTAATTGAATTATGGATTGCTATAATATCTGTAAGAGCCCCAAATAAAATGATTAATAAAAATATCAGAAATAGAGATTCCATAACCTGTAAAACAAGGAAGAAAAAAAATGACAAGAGAAATATAGCATCACTTTCAAGGAATCCCATAAGATTAACAACTTACTCTAGCAGAAACAATGTATGACAAAAAATAATTGGATCATTTAAAAATGCTCATAAAAATTACTGTCAACCAAGGATCTTCTATTTACCAAAATTCTCATTTAAATATGAAGGCGATATAAACATTTTACCAGATAAATACAAATATTATGCACATTTAAAAATAGTTGCAATTGATTGACAAAAAATCATATGTCAAGTTTTTGTTTTATTGTTAGTAGGCATTGCATTATTTTTGACTCACAGAGACACTATGGTGCAACACCCGAATTCCCGAATTAAATGTACTTTGCCACCCTCACAATTCTTGCTATAGTTGCAACAGTTGTGTCAATCCATCTCACTGAGGTTTTGCTGCTTTTTTATTGCCCCTGTACTTTCCAAAACATGATGTCTTTCCCCAGAGATTAGTTCCTCCTGAAAACATGTCCAAAATATGTGAACGACTCACTGTCCTTGCTTCCCATGATAAAGCTGCTAAAATTCTCCATACATCTTAAAATTAGAAAGCCATGACCATAAGTCAGAAATCTTTCAACTCTTGAAGCCTTAGCAGTAATGTTAGAATAATCCCAATAAGAGTTTAGCTAAATAATAAAGAGAAAACTGATTTCTCCAAGGCTTAATAAAAGAAATGTAGACATTTTAAGCAAACAAAATGTGGTTGTTTCAAAAGAATAAATAAGCCTCTGAAAAAACTGACAAAGAGAGTAAATTGAAAGTAAAAGATGCAAAAATAATAAAAAAGATGACATTCATACAAAGACTACAGACATTATTTATATAAAGACTACAGCCTTCAATAAAGATTATAACTCAACATAAACAAAAATCCTCACAGCTAGAACAATAAGCAACATGATAAACAAAGATCAGAGCTATTAAGAATTCAATTTTACTTGAATCCATAATCAATGCCCATTGAAGTAGCAGTCAGGCAATTAAACAACCAATTGGATTAATCAAATCTGTAGAAAATATCTCTTTAAAGGGTTAAAAAGCAAAGGAGTCACTTTGAAAAATAAAGTTTTCCTGTTTGAGCCATGATATTTTTCAGTTGCCTCAGATACATGTGAAAGCTGGACAACGAATAAAGGAGAGCGATAAAAGAAAACAATAAAATAATTGATGCATTGAGGAGCTGATACCAAGGGCTCAAGTAGAAAGAAAACATCTTGAGAATGATGATGGCAACAAATGTACAAATGTGCTTGACATAATGAATGGATATATGGATTGTGGTAAGAATTGTACGAGCTCCCAATAAATTGATTTGAAACCCCCCCACACAAAGATAACGTGTATACTTTTTCTTTAAATAATCATTTCCAAATGAATGTATTTCATAACCCATAGAATCATAATGTTCTAAACTCAAAGTTGCACCAAAAATACTGGCAAAAATGGTGAGAGGATCTCAAAACTGAAGCTCACTGTCATCGAGTGGATTCTGACTCATAGCAACTCAACAGGAAAGGGTAGAACTGCCCCTGTGGGTTTTCTGACTCTGTAACTTTATGGGAGTAGGAAGCCTCATCTTTCTTCCGAGGAGCAGCTGGTGGTTTTGAACTGCTGACTTTGATTAGCAGAGCGATGTGTAACTACTACACCACTAGAGCTCAACAGAGAGGATCTTTTGTATTATTATTATCATTATTATTTATTAAAAGATCACTTTATTGGGGGCTTTTACAACTCTTATAAAAATCCATACATCAGTTGTATCAAGAATATTTGTACATATGTTGTCATCATTATTTTCTAAACATTTACTTTCTATTTGAGCCCTTGGTATCAGCTCCACTTTTTCCCTTCCCTCCCCCTCTCCCACCTTTGTGACCCCTTGATGAATTATAAATTATTTTTATTTTCATATCTTACGCTGACTGCTGTCTCCCTTCTCCCATGGTTTCTTTTGTTTGTCCCTGTGTGTGTTATGTATCAATCATTGTTATCGGTAAAAGGAGAGGATCTTAAGTGAATAAAAATTATTTTAGCCATATTTCAGTGGTATAAATACATTTGTCAACTTTTGTGGCTGTGTGCCATTGACTTGATTTCCACCTATAGCGACCATTTATGACAGAATAGAACTGCCCCAAAGGGTTTCTGAGGCTATAATCTTTACAGTAGGTCACCTGGCTTTGAGCTGCTAGGTGAGTTACAACTTCCAAACTTTCGGTAGACAGTTGAGTACTTACTTGTTGTACTACTCATATTTTTATCTGTCAACTGTGTTTTATCTAGCGAGGCGTGGTGGCAAGTGGTTAAAATGCCTGGCTGATCACGAAAAGATTGATTGTTTGAGCCCCCTAGCTGCTCCACAGGCGATGAGACCATTTGCTTCCATGAACATGTGCAGTCTTCCTGGTTGCCAGTGAAAGCCCAACCTCTATTTGCAGGGTCCTACTTGGAATAAGCCTCCAGTGAATCCCCTCTGACAGCTGGCCTGCCATGTGAATGGGGTTGTTATCTCAGTGCACTGGAAAGTGGACTAATGCTGATGTAGCTAGGTTTAAATTTAACAGCTTGTCATTCTCTCACTTGACCCAATTTTAATTTGTTCTAGTTTTAATTAATTTCTGTTATTTTTTTATCTAAGGGGTTTCAATCTTTTGTTTTGTTAGTTATTTTTTGTTATTTGTATGTTTCTATCTCTGTCTATCATCTGTCTATCTATCTATCATCTATCTATCTATCATCTATCTAATGTATTATCTATTTATTGTTATGCTTTTCTTTATTTTAAATCCATAATAGGTAAATCTATAGATATAGTAACCAGAATAATAGGTTTTTTTGGAGGTGGGGGGTATGACAGGGGAGGTTGGTGGGAAATGGGAAGCTAATAATAACAAATACGAAAAAGAAGAAAATGTTCTAAAATTGCTTGTGTTGATAATTGCACAACTCTTTTTTATCAGTTTAAACTACTGAATTCTATGATATGTGAATGATATGTCAATGAAGCTATTAAAATAAAATTGATAGCTTTGATAATTTCATGGGCTGTTCTGCTCTGTCCTGGGTGATCCACATTAGTCAGAATTGATCAAATGGCACACAACACCGAGTGTTGTTCATGTAATTGTAATAAGCTGCTAATTCTAATAGTGATTTTTAACTTATTTTTGCCTTTATTACATTTGCATGTATAAAATCCTTATTTAGATTTCTTTCTACACTAATTCATGCTTTCTTTTTCAGATAAATCATCTTTCTTTATTAATTATTTGTTAATGGATTGGTTTACCATCTATTTGGCATTTTTATTTTATCTTTCTGTCTGCAATGCATAAAACAGTATCTGGCATATAGTAGGCACTCAGTAAATAATGGATGATTAAAAGAAATGAAGATGATATTCTCATTAATAATGTCTCTCATTACAAATTACATTTTTCATCTGCAACTGGTTGACAATTACTAGGTATCTTTGTTCATTTTCTTTGATCAAGAGTGCCTTGTCAGGGAATACAGATTATTGTGGTTATGTGACGTCAAATCCATCTTAGTGTGTTGGTAAATACAATAAAATAGAAGACTGCTCGATCCTGAGCCATCCTCGAAACCCTTGCTTTGTTCGAGCACATTGTTGCAGACCTTTTGAGATGGCCTTTCTCTTTTTGGTTGAGCCTGTCCTTTTCCAAGTATGATCCCTCCTCCAGGGCCTAGTTCTTTCTGAGAGTAGGTCCAGATTATGTGAGAGAAAGTCCTCATGTTTCTAAGCAGCCCTTTGGTTGTGCTTCTAAAATGTATTTGTTTTCTGAAGTAGGCTTGTTTGATATCTTCACAGGTAATATTCTTTGCCTGCATCATAATTTAAGTGCATTAATTCTCCTTCAGTTTTATTCACAGTTTAGCTTTCACGTGCTAGCAGATTTGAAAAATGCCAACATCAGACACACCTTCCTCCTCAGAGTAACACCTTTGCATTTTGAACACTTGGAGGAATCTTCAGTAGCAGATTCTCAATGCGACGTGTCCATTGACTTCTTGACTGCTACGTCCATGGATATTGAGTGTCAATCCAAATGAAAAGAAAGTCTTGGAAACTTCAATCTTTTCCTATTCAGCATGATACTGCTTATTGATTCAGTTGTGAGCATTTTTGTTTTCTTTAGGTTGAGGGGTAATCCATACTGAAGGCTCTCATTTTAAATCTCTCCCAGTAAGTTCTCTTCGCTTTTAATAAACAAGGTTGTTTATAAGCCTTCTTCCAATCAGGATGCCATGTTCTTCCGCATGTACTCCAGCTTCTCGGATTCTTGGCTCAGTGTACAGCTTGAACAAGTGCGAAAGGATACAATCCTGATGCACACCTTTCCTGATTTTAAGCCATGCAGTATCCTCTGGATGTTTGAATGACTGCCTTACTGTTTATGTACAGGTAGCCCATAAACAAAATAGAATGATATTGAATTACCATTCTTTGAGATGGCATCTATATTTTGTTATGACACATACATTCAAGTGCCTTAGCATAGTCAATAAAACACAAGCAAACCTCTCTCTAATATTCTGTGCTTTCAACTAAGATCGCTCTTAGCAAGAGTTTGTCCAGTCTCACATCCCTTTGAATCTGGTTTGCATTTCTGACAGCTCCCTGTTGATGTACTGCTGCAATGATTTTTTAATTATCCTCAGCAGAATTGCACTTCATGAAATTTTACATTTCCATCACCTCGAGAAGAGTTGTATAATCATCACCACAATTAATTCTAGAAACTCTTCTTATTTCTTGTAGTCATCGTTCCTAGCTACCCACTTACTCCCAATCTTTTATCATGCCCTGAAGGAACCATCAATCCAATTATTGTCTCTGTAGATTTCCCTCTCTTGTATGTCATATACAGAAAATCATAAAAAATAATAACAATAACCACATTAAACAGATTAAAACCTCAATTGAAAAGAAAGCAGAAAACACTAAAAGCTAGAACAAATTTAAAATGTATCATAAAGGAGCTCAAATGACAAGATGCTATTTTTGAGCCTAACTGCATCTGCGGAATGCACTGTCCAGTGCTCTCTCTGCTAGCAGGGTCTTCACGTCCGGAGGCTTAATTCACATATATTCCCCTTCACTTCTTGTTAAACGGAAATAACTTCGAATGAGTTCTAAGGGGAGATACGTTCTATGTAGTTCAACATTTTCCCGTTTGGGTATTTCAGCACTACAACCTGAGGCTTGCTTTTTTTTTCTTATTTTTTTGACTTGAGGAATCCTGACTGTGTTCTCTGTTTTTGGCCTTCTAACACCAGGCCTTTGCATATTTCATTATAATACTATGTTTTGTCTTCTCAAGTGGACCTTTGTAATCTTTTGTTTAGCTCTTTCAGCATTTCTTCTATGTTAACAGCACGCTTCAATCTCTTCTGACATTCTTTCCTTTTTCCTGTATTTTTTTAAAAGCAGTTTTATTGGCATATAATTCACATAGCATACAATTCAGTAGTTCAATCAAACCAGAAGAGTTGTACAACCATCACCACAGTTTTGGAATATTCTTTTAATTAGGTTTTTTTATTCTTGTAATTCTTGTACTCATTATTATTAGCTCCCATTTCCCAACAACCTTTCAGTTATTATTAGTAACTGATACTAATTACTATTATTAGTAAAGATACTAATAGTATCTTTCAGTTATTAGTCCCAGTATGACATATGTATTTGTTTTCTTGTATGTATTTTAAAATAAAATCTTAAAATAGTCATTCTTTTAATTGTGTTTTTTTACAATCACAAATAATACTACTTTTCATAAAAGTTTATCTTCTCTGCCTCTTTTCTGGTCACTGATTGGTTTAATGATTCTGGTTTAATTTTCTAGTGGGCTCAATGCTAGACATTATTTAAGAAAATATTTAAGAAACAGAAAATTAAAACAAGTGAAAAGTGTTTGCTAGGAAGATAAAAGAGTTACAGATTTGCTTCAAGCTACACCGCCAATGTCAAGCAGTGATTTAATATTCTAGTGAAATTATCTTACACTCTCATCTTCTAATATTTAGTTTTGTCATTTACTTTCTTTTTGTTAGCTTGAAGAAACAATATGATAAGTAGTTTCTACTTCAAGTTATAATTTTGGTAAAATATCATCCTTTGGAAATTGAGTTGTGATTATTGAACTATTTAATTGACATTGATATTGAATTCTTTGGGATAGCAATGTATAAAGAAGAAATAAAAATTACTGAGTAATTTATAACTTAAGTTTTCATATTTAATTTTTGTTGTTGTTGTTCAGAGAATTACTCTCCTGCAAGCATGATCTCTGAAATTCTACGGATACTCTGTGATCAGAAAGAATGTGCAGTTGAGTGCTTATACAATAACACACTGCTAGAGGCGCTTCTTCAGCCCATTGAAAACCTAGTGAAAGGGACTGAGGTGAGTGTTGTTTACTAAAGAGGAAAAAAAGTCACTCTTAACTGGATGTAAGGGAATAGTCAATGGAAATTTTATTCCTAAACTTTATGTATTTGAAATATTACTTTATTAGGACTTATTTCCATATATGAATACATTTTTTGCTGATGTAGATTTTATTTATAGCTAAATCATGTTTATGCAGTCAGTTGATTTATTAGTTGTGACAGTGTGGTGGGGAAAAGTACATATAACATCATAATTTTTTTTCCCCTAATCAAGCTTACATCTGCTGATGTAAAGAACTTAGAACATTTCTGTTTCATTCTATTAGGAAGTTCTTTGTCTTGCAAACTTAATAAATATTGTGAAAAACCCATAAATAATATTGAGAACATTTTTCATTTGCTTAAATGGTAATTTTTTGGTCTTTGGAAATGTGATTATTTTCCTGAGGAGCAACTCTGTCCTGGTAAGAAGAATGTGTATTCCTTTAAGGAACCCTGTTGGGACAGTGCTTAAGCTTCACCTCTAACCCAAAGGTTTATGGTTTGAACTCACTAGCTATTCCACAGGAGAAAGGACCTGCTGATTGTACCCTGTAAAGATTAAAGCAAATTAAACCCACTGCTGCCTAGTTGATTCTGACTCATTGCAATCCTATAATACAGCACAGAACTGCCCCATAGAGTTTCTGAGATGGCCGATTTTTACGGAGCAAATTGCCTTTTTTTTTCCTCCTGTCTATTAGCTGGTGGGTTTGAACAGCCGCCAGGACTCCTTTCGGTAAATACTGCAGTCTCGGATGTCCTGTGGGGCAATTTGTCCTATAGAGGTGCTGTAAGTTGGAATCAACAGCACATAGCAACAGTAATCTTTTAGACAGATAACTTTTTACCATGTCAGCTTTGAAATATGGATGTCTCTGTACATTTGCTTGGTACATTCCTTTGCAGGATATCATTTAGATGCCATGACCTTGTCTGAAAGACGTAAATTGCTCAAAATCACACACTGAGCATGAGATACCTTTAGTTCTCTGAATACATGCCCCATCTCTGTCTAACTTGTCCCTCTATTTTTATGACTTATGGGAGATGACTTGGAAGAGCATCTGTAGGTTAAAGTTTTTTGTCTCTCCATTAATTTTCTTACTAGTTTCATTTCAAGTACAACCCTGTCTCTCCACAGGAGGTCCATTCTTTTATGCTTTCATTATTCTTCAGTCTTTCAAAAAACACGTGTAAGCATTTATGCGACTACAATACAAAGTATGGAATTCTGGGAAATTAATAAGTGTATATAATGATAAATTTGCTTGATGACCATGTGGTAACCTTGGGAAAACAAGCTAAGTGCAGGAGAAACAAACAGAATTCCCAATACGCAATCTGGTATAGTAGAATGTTGTGACATCGATAGTCCTGTGAAATATAACTCATATATTAGCGCAGTGAGCTGTCTTGCACTGCAGTTACTGCTTGGGCCTCTCGTTTCACAGATCTTTATTTTTTCTTTTCATCTCTTCCCTTTACCTCTAGATGTGCTCAAGTAGGTCTCATGCTTGACAAAATGAACCTCTTGATTATCTTTTGGATATCTTTAAACTATCTGATTGTTTCAGTGATCAAGATTTTCATTAACTTTGGATATCACTATTATGGTCTTGGTTCCCTTGCCATCCTATCATTTTTCAAATTATTGCATTCTGATTTGCTTCTACCACATCACTGATGCTACTCAGATTGTTGTTGCATATACTTTTCTAAATAAGTAATGACTGACCAATTTTCTGACCAGTGTTTAGCTGATCTTGAACACAGTTGACAACTTTTGAAATTCTCTTTACTCGACTTTTATCACATTATCCCCCCCACCTCTACACACACACACACACACACACACACACACTCTTCTGAGTGACCTCTGAGTGTGCCACTTCAACCACCCTGGGGAGTTGATGATTTGGTTCATTTTTCTTTTCTTTGTGCCCATGCTTACTGTTTGTTTATTTCATTATAAAAATTAGGTCTAGAATTAAATCTGGACCCTTTCCCCTTAAATTCTGCAGGTACCTTCCTGAGGAGCATTTCAAAGTCGGAGTATTTTCCTGCCCTAGATCCCTTCTCAAGCCTTTGCTCTTTTTCTCGGTGACGACCGCTTTTGGCAACTCGGACTCCTTCCTCACTCTTTGCATTCAATTAGTAATTAAGCCCTATAGATTGGTTTGCCTGTATGTCTCTAAGATGACATGTATCTTATTCCCCATGGCTTCTGCTTTTGTTTTAGCCCCAAACGTATTGCCTGGAATTTTGCAATAATTTGCTTTTCTATTTTCTGTTGTTCAGTTGTATTGTTTTTATGCTATACTGTCATCAAGGTTGCCACCATGCACTTTTCTGCTTGTTGTTTGCTGAATAAATTTCATATCTTTTAGCTCAGCATTTACCATGTTTTCAGTATTATTATTTTCTACCGATTTTTATTACAGTTTACTCCACTTACAATAGACTACTTGCATTATGTAAATAAAGTATCCCCATGTATTTGGAAAGTCCTAAATCTGGCTTGCATAGATAATTCCTCTTTAATGATTATATGAACGTTTCCTGAAATTTCCCTTTAAAGCATAGAGCTGCTAACCACGAGGTTGGCAGTTCAATCCCACTAGCTGCTCGGCAGGATAAATATGAAGCTGTCGGCTCCTCTAAAGATTTACAGTATTAGAAACACTGTCAAAAGGGCTGCTGTATACTGTACAGGATTGCTGTGAGCCTGAATTGACTTGATGGCATGGAGATTCTTCTAATTGGAGAAGTGGGTTTTTGAACATGTGAAACATTGAAAATGCGGAGCAGAAATTTAAAGTTTTTAGTTTTAGAGAAAAAACATTCTAAGGAGAAAAGTGTGCTTGTGTATTTAAAGATAATTAATGTGAAAAGTGAAAGCTACCTAATATATTGAGGTTCTTTCTCAAGGTGACTGTAACAACTCATCATTAAGAAAGTTTGTCTATTGAATTTAATAGGATGTATTCCTTACTAGGTATAATAACTCATGCAGAGTTATTATAGAGCATACACTCACAAGAAACATGCAAATAAGCGAGCCCCCAAAAGAACAGGAAGCCGAGTAGGCTTCTTTTTTGAGCTATAGTATTAACATCAGTCTATCATTTTAAATATGTGCTCTGTACTATTTTGATATTCATTGGCAAAGGTTATTTAAGACTTTATTTAATAATCAAAAGCAAAGAAATTATAATTGATTAAGCTCCACCCCTCCTCCGCAAGGTGCCATCATTGGTCATGAGCCAACTGATAAGTTAGTTCACTCATGACTCAGTTATCTGTGGGAGGGGAGTAATATGTTATGTTTTGTGTAATAAAATTTGAATTGGATATACGAGATCCCATGGTGGGAAGCAAAGGACAAAGTAGAAATAAAGGGCCACCTTCATTTGTCAGCCATAATGATATATAAAACTGTAGCAGAAGCAACAATTCTCTCAACCATTTCAGTAAACAATAACTGGTTTGGGTGAAAAACCTGTTTTTATTTGCCTCATTAACTCTGCTGGTAGGAGCATATAATCTAATAACAGTTCGTATATATCATTTTACAGCGAAACATCATTAAATTTTTTATGGTAATATAACTTTATTAATCTATACTACCACCCTTGAAGTTTGTCTGTTGTGTCAGCATGTCATAAAATTATATGATTTGTCTTGTTATCTTTTTAATATACAGGCTGCTTCAAATTGTTCAGAAACAGCTTTAATTCATATAGCTGATATTTTGACAAGAATTGCATCTGTAGAAGAAGGTCTTATTTTACTTCTTTATGGAGAAAATATGAACTCTTCTGAAGAAGAAAAGTATGTACCTCTATTAAATATATTTTTTATTCTTTAAAGTGTATCTTCTCTGGTGAGAAGCTGAAGTTTCTGAAATGTGATGCTGTATGTGCAAGTAATGAGCAGCTGGCTCATTATTCCAGTTAAGGCTTGTGACTAACCCTCAGTAAAACGCTAGATAGCATTTAGATGAGTGAAGGAGTAACCAGGACTGTGGGGAGTGCTGGCAGAGCAGACATAGCAAAACCCAAACCTTCTGCTATGGTGCCAGTCTGACGCATAGCCATTCTGTAGGACAGTCTAGAACATCACAAGGTTCTAAGGCTGTCAGTCTTTACAAACGCAGCTATCACATCTTTTCCCCATGGAACTGTTGATGGGTTTGAACTGCTGACCTCTCAGGAGCTGAATGCTTTCACCACTGCAGGGGTCCTGAGTAGACCTAAATATTCATGATTTAAAAATAAGAAGGTTTACCCTAGGTGAGACCTCCCCTCTCTGCCCATTACTTGCTTCCATGGACTTCCTTTTTTCAACTTCTGAAGCTACACATGATTGATTCACTATTGAAAATCAAACCACACAAAAGTGTACAAAGAAGTTACTGTCTCTCCTTTTTCTCTTCCTTTACCTAGTTCCATTACTTAACAATAGTAACATTTTGATGCCATTAAAATGTTCTTGATTTACTTTGTGGGTATAATGGTACATCAAATATAGATTCACATTAATAAAATTTTGATCTACCCTTTACTAAAATGGGATTGTTTTAGGCTGAATTTTCTAGATGAGAAAAAGAAATTGTGTGTGTGTGTGTGTGTGTGTGTGTATAATATAGTTTATATATATAGTTTAAGGAAATGGCTCACAAAGTTGTAGAGTCTTGGCTAGTTCCATATACTTGTGTGAAGCATCAGACTGGGGCCTTCTTCTGATTCATGTGGTTGTAGGTACTGACAAACCCCAAATCAGCAGATCAGATAACAGACTGCTGGATCATGGGGGTGTAGGAACCAGTAAGTACCAATATCTTCAGGACAGATGGTAGGCTACTGATTCACAACCCAGGCACCAGAGGTTAGGTGATGAAGGGTGGGATGCGTGATCGAGTGTAGATGAGCTTTGTCAGAACATTCAGATAGAGAACTGCAGACTGCACCTTCAAGGAAACTCCTCATTAAATAAACTGTCTGTATGTATCAGGTCACTAGATGGAGAATAATTACATAATATCTGCCAAACCAATGAGAACCATGGCCGGCCAAGTTAACATGACCTTATCTACCACAGGGCTCATTTACATACATTACTTCGCATTTTGTGTTTTGCTTTCTATGTGTAATCATGGGCATCTTTCCAGGGAAGTATAGGCTAAATATTTTATAATTTGAATTATAGTGATTTTTGATATTAATTTATTCAGATATTCCCCCTATTTATAAGCACACAATTGTTTCTAGTTTTGGCTTTCATAAATAGTTTTTAAAATAAATATTGTTTTTCAGATGTTTTATATACTAGCCTAATTGCTTTTTTACAAAACTTTTCAGCAGCACAAATTTCTGAAATTGGTATTTTTGAGTCAGAGGGAATATGCATTTTAAATTTTGAAATAATACCAGTTATTTTCCCAAATTTCTTTAATGTCTTCATTGTGAAGTGATTAGGAGTAAATATTCTAGTTATTTGAATAAACAAAACACTGGATTCACCACAAGTATCCTAAAGCAGATGAATACAGAGACCGTTTCAAGGACAGATTTGACACCTAGGACAGAAGATCTGATGAACTATGGGATGACATCAAGAATAGCATACATGAAAAAAGCAGAAGGTCATTAATATGACAAGAAGGAAACTAAAGATCGAAGTGGATGTCAGAAGTCTCTGAAACTCGAATGTAGAGCAGCTAACACAAATAGAAGAAATGATGAAATAAAATCACTTCAACAGAAAATTTGAAAGAGCAGCTCAACAAGACAGAGCATTATAATGATATGTGCACAAATCTGTAGTCACAGAGCCCAAAGGAGGAACACACAGCATATCTCAAGGTAAGAGAACTGAAGAAAAAAGTTCAAACCACAAGTTTAACTACTGAGTAATACTATGCGCAAAATATTGAACGATTTATGAAGCATCAAAAGATGGAAGGAATACATATGCCGAGTCATCAAATACATACATTCACCAAGAACTGCTAGATAGCCGACCGTTTTAAGTGGTAGCACATGATCATGAATCGATAACACTGCAGGAAGAAGTCCAAGCATCACTGAAGCCATAAGTGAGAACCAGGGCTCTAAGAACTGACAGAATACCAATCAGAATAGTTCAGCAAACAGTCAGCTATGCCAAGAAATTTGGAAGACAGCTACCTGACAACTCTACTGGAAAAGGTACATATTTGTATGCATTCCAAAGAATAATGGCCCAACAGAATGTGCAAATTGCAGAATAATATCATTAATAACTCATGAAAGTAAATTTTTGCTGAAGTTAATTTAGCAAGGATTGCAGCAGTACATCAACAAGGTGAAGCTCAAAATTCAATGGATTCCGAAGAGAACATGGTACAAGGAACATCATTGCTATGTCAGATGGACTTTGGATGAAAGCATAAAGTACCAGAAAGATGTTTACTGATGTTTTTTTTTTTGACCATTCAAATGTGTGGACCATAACAAACTATGGATAGCCTTGCAAACAATGGGAATTCCAGAACACTTAATATGCGCACAAGGAACCTGTACATAGACCAAGAAGCAGTTATAAAAAAAAAGAGGGGGAATATTAAACTCTTCCATAGAGGCAATTCTGATTAATAGTGACTTTATAAGAAAGAATAGAACTGCTCCTTAGGTTTCCAAGACTATGAGTCTTTATGAGAGTAGAAAGCCTCATCTTTCTCTCTAGAAGTGGCTTGACGTTTTGGACTATTGAACACTACATCACCTGGGCTCCCTGTAAAAGAGCACTAGGTGGTTTAATCTTATGAAAGGTGTGCATCAGGATTGTAGCCGTTCACCTTGCTTAATTAAATATATATGCTGAACAAATAATTTGAGAACCTGGATTATATGAAAAAAGGCATCAGAAATGGAAGAAGGCTTATCAACAACCTGTGATATGCCAATGATGTAACCTTGGAAGAGATTAATATTTGTACTCATTCCAAAGAGCAGTGACCCAACAGAATGTGAGAATTACAGAATATCATTGATATCATATGCAAAAGAGGACAACTTGAAGCACTTGTTCATAAAAATCAAGGACTGCAGCTTTCAGTATGGATGGCAACTCAATTTTTTCAACAGTTTTATTGGCATATAATTCACATGTCATACAATTCAATCACATCAAAAAGAGCTGTACAATCAGCACCACATTCCTTTCTTCATTTTTGTACTCATCATTATTAGCTCCCATTTCACCCAACCTCCTCTTGCCATACCCGCAAGGAACCATTAGTCCAATTGCTGCCGCTATAGATTTACTGATCTTGAATTTCATATACAGAAAAAAATTTACTTAACAATAATAATAAAGTAAAATAGATAAAACCTTAATCTAAAACAAAGCAGAAAATATTAAAAGCGAGAACAAATTTAAATGAATCACAAAAGAGGTCAAATGACAGGGTGCTAAATTTTAATTTAACTGCATGTGCAACAATTCACTTTTCAATGCATTCTGCATGATAGCAAGACTATTCATAGCCCTAGTCCATAGTGAGAGGGGATTCACCAAGGGCGTCATCAATGGTATTCATTTCCCCTTCCCTTTGGGAAAAAAAAAATCCTTACAACTAGACTGCTAAGCAACAGCCTGATGGAGAAAAGATAAAAATTACTTGGATTTAATCTTGTTTGGATCCACAACCAATCCTCATGGAAGTAACAGTCAAGATCAAAGGAGGTGTTGCATTGTGTAAATCAGCTGCACAAGTGATCTTTAAAGTGTTGAAGGGTAAGGATGTCACATTGAGGACTAAGGAGTGCCTGATCCAAGCCGTGGTATTTTCAGTCGCTTTATATGCATGTGAAAGTTGAACAGTGCCTGCAGAAGACCAGTGAATTAATGTATTTGAATTACGGTGTTGGTGAAGAACACTGAATGTACCTTGCACTTCTAGAAGAGCAAACAAATCTGTCTTGGAAGAGTAACAGCCAAAATTATCCTTAGAAGCAGGAGTTTTACAAGCCCCCAATACAATTATTTTTAAAAAAAGAAAAGATTTCATCTCATTTACTTTGGTGATGTCGTTAGGGGAAACCAGATGCTGGAAAAAGGCCATCATGCTTGGTAACATAGAATCTGGTCAGTGAAGGAGGCAGGCCCTCAAGTGGCTGCAGCAATGGTGTCAAACAACAACATTGGGGAGGATGGACAGATTCACAATGAATCCACACATATGCCACGACACTTAACAACAATTATGTAAAATCAGTGACCATCGGTCTCAAGAGAGATTGAAACCATTCCTTTAGGAACACGATTCAGACAAGGATTTCCTTTAGTATTCAGTTGCACGCAGGTTCACTCTCAGTGGGAACCAACTCGGGCACCCAACAACAAGCACCATTAACACTGTCACTGAGAGAGATGGCTGCTTCTAGGGCTGGACTGGAAAATGTAAAAGGTGTGTTGGATTGGATAGCAAATAAAGAAGCTAAGATAAAGGTAACAGTATCAAAAATACTTCAGTGCTAACTGGAAGGGGCTTTCCATTGATTAAAATGGACAATTTGAGGGTCAAAAAATAAAATGGTTTGAAATACATAAAGTGTACACAAATAGGGTTTAAAGAGATACTAAAAAAATTAAAAGTAAACAAATGAGCATTATAAGTTTATCTATTGTTAGAAGATTTAGCATTTTTATGGCCTTTCTGTATAAACTGAATGTTGTAATTAAAAGATGGAATTTAGTTCATAGATTTTCACTTGTGCTGCGGTAGCTCGGTGTTCCTGTGACACTGTATTTGACTATATTTGAAACATAAGCAGGGTCACTGACTGCTGAGAGACGAGCCACTGAAAACCCTAAGAAAAGCAGAGGAACATTGTCTGATATATGCTGGACAATGAGCTCTTCAGGTTAGAAGGAACCGAAAATACACTTGATGTTAAATGAGCTGTAGTGTCAAAGCTGTTAAAGTTGTCAGTTGGTTTTCGAAGGGCGGGTAGTTTGAACCCACCAGCCTCTCAAAAAAACGTGGAAGTCTGTTTCTGAAAAGATGTACAGTTCGGCAAATCTATAGAACAGCTCTATGCCGTCCGATCGAGTTATTCTTAGTGAGAGTTGACCTAGGAGTAGTGGGTTGGTTGGTATATTGCTAGGCACAAGAACATCTACACAGGTGAGAAGGGTACAGGAGGACTGAAAGAGCCCATGGAAGTGAGGAAGATTTTGTTACAAAGATGGCCTCTTTGGATTTGGTTTTATGAAGCTGAATCTATATGAAGTTGGACTCACCTGTACGTGTCATCTTTCAGTCCCACAGGTGCTCACATAATTGCCCAGTTTTCAAAGAAACTTCTTGAGGAAGATATTCCCATGTTTTCTGGATCAGAGATGTTGCCTATGGTTACAGGAGCTTTTATGTTGGTTTGTCGTCAAATATATGGTACATGTGAAGGCTTGCAGATGTTAATTCCTTATAGTTTGCACGAATCTATAGCAAAAGCATGGAAAAAGGTGAGTATTTTCAAGTTTCTTCATCTTTGGAAATCATTGTTTTCAATGGTAACCATCATTGGAGTACTGTACTTAAGATAAAATATTTGCCGGGAAAATATGACTTCTTTAGTTTTCCTAGACTCAAAGGGATATAATGCTTTCACTTTGGCACAGAACGATTTTAGTACCCCCTTCTAGTAGGTTTAAATAAATTCTCCTTTTATAGACATCCCTCTTTAGAGGCTATTTCTATGAAACTGGACCTTTCAGTTGTTATGGACAGTTAAGATTATAATGTAACAATAATCCAGTATAGTGGGTTACCAAAGGTGTCTGTTAAAAAATTACTTACTTTATTAAGTATATTTTTGTAATATTTAATTAATAACCAAAGAACTTAAATTTTGAAGTAATTTAACTCAATTTTAATTATAGTAAACATTCAATAAGAAGAAATTTAGGAGATCTTATAAGTAATACTTTTAGTAAGAACAAGAATAATGATTTTTTTTTTTTAAGAATAATGATTTTAATCAATATTTTTAGGCAAGTTTGCTATCAGAAAGAATTCCTACCCCAGTAGAAGGTTCCGATTCTGTTTCTTCAATAAGCCAGCAATCCCAGAACAGGTAAATTCAATGAATTAAACTTAACTGTTTCCACAGTTATTGAAATAAGTTTAAAATGAGAATATAATAGAATACTGTAGCAAAAATAATATATCAGATGGTAAATGTATACATGTAGGATCAAATTTATGTATACATAGCTAGGAGAAGCTTTAGGACACATATGATACTTTATTTATAACCTTTAAAAATTCAGCAACATTTATTATACTAGTTTCATTCTGTGTTTATATTTTGGATTAAGAAATTCAACTGAATGTAGTGTTCCAGAGATTTGGAGAACTGTCAAATATTAATATTAGAAATCTAGCTGGAGAGTTTCACTAGAGGTAAAATATTTTAAATTATAATTTATACTTAAATTCTGCTTTTAAAATTATGCAGCAGTGTAGTTTAATTAGATTTTGGCATTGGGGCATTATTTTAAATATATATATATATATTACATTTTAGTTTCCCTGTCATTTTTCTCTCCAAATATCAATTGGATATGGAGTTATATTAACAAGAATTTTTAAAAATTAAGGGTATCAGCATGTATTTGAGGGTCCTCTTTTTATTTTGTAATTGGGTAATCACATAGTTTGAAAGATAAAAATTAGAATTTTAAGGAATAGTCTCCAAATGTTAAAGATGACTTTTTTCTTTAGTAGGCAGAATTTAACTTACATAAACAGACAAACAGAAAAAGCTATTTCACATTACCTTAACAATATAATGGCTCAAAACAAAACAAAAACACCTGACTGACATTGAGTCAATGCTGCCATGTAGTGGCCCCCTGTTGTTTTCCGGGACTGTAACTGTTTACAGGAGTAGAAAGCCTAGTTTTCTCCCGCAGAGATGCGGGTGGTTTCCAACTGCCAACCATGAGGATCACAGCACAAAGCACATACAATGCCTCAACAAATAGTTAATTTTGTAAAGTTTTACTGTAATTTGTTTCTAGTATAATTGTTATACACTTAATCAACCATTCTATTAGGTGCTTAACTACTAGCCCAAAAGTTTGATCCCACTCAGAAGCATCTGGGAAAACAGTTCTGGCTCTCTGTTATATGGTGACTCTTCTAAAAAGAATTCCATTTGTAGACAGATGTCTAGAAGTGGTGTATTGGCTAAGTGATACTATTGGAGACCTTTGTTTTCCATCGTCGTTAATAAGTATGTGTGTGTGTGTTTTCCTCATGGTTGAAGAATTGCTCTTAAAGTAAGATTTCATAACTACGTTTTCAAAATAGAAGGTTTTCTTTTAATGTCGATGAGTCATTTTATGTAAGAAAACAGAACTTTTTGTAGTTGTGTTACTGGATTTGTCATCTAGCCAACTTGTCTGGATGGGACTGGGTGTGAAAAGGTTACAGATGGGATTTGGGTCAGTATATCCATCTTATCTGTTAGACATAGTATATTTCCCTCATCCTTTACTGTCTACTATTCTGGGTAGGAGGTTTGATGTTTTTATCCATTTTGTTACCCTAACGATATTTTCCTGATTAGCTGGATATCAGTATTTTACATTTTTGGAGATAATGGTATTTGGGGGACCTTTTCTACTGTTAATTTCGGTTTTTCTTGCTTTTTCTTTTTAATCTGATCATATTACTGTGTCTTCGTGGTGTTGTAAGTCTTTTCTTTGGAGAAGGTGGTGGATTTTCTTACAGAGCTGTTTTGAGGAAAAGAAAAAAAAGATGTCATTTTCCAAAAGTTTAAATTAAAAATCTATGGGAAAAGGATAATATATGTGATATGCTTTCAAAATTCAGAAGTCCAATATTTCATAATAAAAATAAAATACAGAAATAATGGAGATATGGGGTTTGGGAAATCTATGGAGTTACAATAGGAACATAGAATGAAGCTTAGGCGTGAGTCAAAGAACCTAGATATAATAAAAAATTTGACATATGCAGTTAATAAGTGATTCAGGGAAGGACAATTATTATTATAGGACATGCAAGACAAATAAGGAACTATCATAGACTCCATGGTTTTTATGGGTTATTAAGCATTTATGAGTAACTTATAATCAACTTGTGTTCTATAAATCTAATTACCAACAGTATTAAGCTGAAGCATTTTCTTTCTTTTTAGTTTTGAGCCAGCTGTAGAAAATTATATCTTTCTTTTACTTGTTCTTACAGCATGGCTTGGGAAGAGAATTTATTAGATGATTTACTAAATTTTGCTGCTACCCCCAAGGGACTACTACTTCTTCAAAGAACAGGTGCTATCAATGAATGTGTGACACTAATGTTCAACCAATATGCAAAAAAATTACAGGTATGAGTTACCATCTGCCACATGCAAAGACATTTTTGTTGTAAAAATCATTAGAACATTATTTGTTTTTTGTGCGTGAAGAGATTATTAAACCTCAATTAAGAAGCCATATAGAATTATAATATTTACCTTGATATATTTTGGGGAGAAACTAGAGAATTGATGTTGGTGTCTGTGACTCACTTTTCATAGTGAAAAACAGCCAGATGGAATTGAAAATTTCATATAACTATCCAGGTGTTTTATAAATATGTCCTCAAACATCTGGAAACTGTAATTGGGTGGCACTTCTGGAGGGGAAAAAAACCTATAGATTTCTAGATGGGTGTGTCAATGTAGGTTTGGACTTCCTATTTTAAAAGAAACAAAGATATTTATAAAAGAATTATTGTGGCAGTTAAGAATTCTATTATTATTACAGTTAAATAAAATACAAAATATAATGTAGCCTTTTCAGAAATTCAAATGTTTTCTTTCATAATACAAGACTAAGTAAAAAAGTATTGCTCCCAAATTATAGAAATCTTTATTAAAAAAAATAAAAATGTGAACCCATTTGTGACATACCCATATCTTCCATCTAGTTCCATACACTTCTGAAAGTGTTCTTTCTTTCATTTTAATCCTTCCCTGAAGAACTCTACACTGATTTACACCACCTCAAAATGGCAGTTTTGGCATCTTTGAGAAACTCATGTGCCCCTTTAAGTGTTCTTTGAGTTTTGAGAACAACAAGAACAACAAAATCTCAAGGATCAAGATTAAGGTGATGGGAGGATAATTTCAAGTGAAATTATCATCGGGCAGCCTTTGCTTCCTCTTACTCAAGTGCATTGTCATGATGGGGAAACAAAAATTCCTCTACACGTCCTCCTGGTTTTTTTCTTAACCATGCAGTTATAAATTTTCTTACAATACTCTTTATCATTCTACATATTTCAAGGAACTCTATGAAGATACCCTTTTGGAATCCCCCCACCCCCCAAAACAAAAAACAAAACAACAGTTTCTATAACCTTATGATGGCTCAGCAGAATCCCCGTAGAAACTATGGCTTTTGTTGGATCTTCTTACTGAAGAGGCACCATCATGCTGTTAAGACAAGTGTATTACTGAGAGAACTTGGGTGCAGCCATCCATTGATTACAGACATGTTTAAGCATATTTTGTTTGGAATAAACCTCTGTATATGTGAACTAGAACCTGAGTAGTAATGCTTTTTTATTTAATACCATTTTTGAAACAATCTAGTAAATTACAACTCAGTTTCTTGTTTGCTACCTTTGGCGTTTGTCACAAATAGCAAATCTGGCTTAGTAAACATCTCTAATTTCTCTAAGATGTCTCTGCCACTTCTCTTCAGTATGTAGTGTGACTTAAGAAAGGCTCGATGGCTACAAACAGCTGTACCAGTAGAATCAGTGGGATATTTATGAGTGTTTTTCTTGAAGTGGTTATGGAAGGAGGTGAGTGGGAAAAGCAGACATTTACTTATGTAATTCTGTGTTCATTGACTGCAAAACGAATGTATTGTACATTAAGGAAAATGGGAAAAATGAGTAATAAAAATTGAAAGGTGTTAAGAAAAGGAAAACAGGAAGAATAACCTAATTATTTCTCGTGATCTTTGGGTTTATTTTTTATTTTTTTAACATTAACTGTACCATTTCTATTTTTAAAAATTGAGATTAGTGAAATGATTTTTAACATGTAGATAGTAAATTTCATTAATCTCAATTAAAATATAAATGATACAGTTAGCTTTAATGTTGCCATTTACATTTTAAAAACCATTCCTCCTCCTGCATGTCAGTTTGTTGTCCTGTGCTAGCTTGTGTGTCACTGTGATGCTGGAAGCTATGCCACTGGCATTTCAGATGCCAGCAGGGTCACCAAAGTGGACAGATTTCAGTGGAGCTTCCAGACTAAGAACCGACCACAAAGAAGGACTGGCTCCCAACTTCTGAGGAAGAAGCCGCTCAAAACTTTATGCAAAACTTTGAAGAATTTATGCGTAGCTTTGAAGAATTCAAATACTCAAAGTGTAAACAAAGGAAGCAGAACATTGTCAGAGATATTGCCTGCAGGTGAGACCTGAGGTGTGAGGACACTCAAATGTGAC
>NW_022107431.1:52893846-52894874 GCF_000313985.2 Echinops telfairi | reverse complement strand
CTGCGGTATGCAGATGACACAACCGTGCTTACTGAATGTGAGGCGGACTTGAAGCTGATGAAGATCAAGGATTCTGGTCTTCAATGTGGATTACAAGTCAATGTATGGAAGACCAAAGTTCTTCCAACTAGACCAATAGGTAAAATCATGATAAATGGAGAAAAGTTTGAAGTGGTCAAAAGTATTTTCTTACGTGGATCTACAATCAGTGCTCCCAGAAGCAGCAGTCAAGACTTGATCAAAAGACTTATTGCATTAGGTAAATCTGCACAAGACCTTTTTGGAGTGTTGGAGAGCAAGGATGTTATTTTGAGGACTAAGGTGCACCTGACCCAAGCCATGGTATTCTCCATTGCATCACATACATGTGAAAGTTGGACATTAAATAAGGAAGACCATATAATAAGGCATTTGAATTGTGGTTCTGCAGAAGAATATTGAAAGTATGGTGGACTGCTAAAAGGACAACTTGATCTGTATTGGAAGAAGTAAGGCCAGATTGCTCCTTAGAGGCAAGGATAACAAGACTTTTTCTTACGTACGTGGGGCATATTGTCAGAAGAGACCAGCCTCTGGAGGACGTCATGTTTGGTAAAGTGGAGAGTGGTGGAAAAGAGGAAGGCCCTGGACCTCATGGATTGACACAGTGGCTGTACCAGTGGACTCAGGCATAAGAGTACTTCTTAGGATGACACAGGATCATGCGGTTTCATTCTGTTGTGCAGAGGTTCGCTATGGGTTGGAGCTGACTCAATAGCACATAACAACAACAACAACAACAAATTCTAAATTGTTCTTTTCTGTCTAGAAGTCAAATATTTTATAGAGCAACATTATCTTGGCCAAAGTTTCTGGGAGGATCATTTAATAGTGTGTGTTTGCTATTTTTTTATTCTGATTTTCCCAGAGATAGACTCTCTTGATTTTTTAAAAGAATACACATAGTATACCTTTTGTAAAGTAATGAACTACTATTTTCTATGTTGTTTAAGGAATCTATACATTAATAATAAGAATTAACTCTTTGT